>NW_007726909.1:315772-356281 GCF_000696425.1 Galeopterus variegatus | reverse complement strand
GGTTCCTGCTCACTGACTGAGCGAGGTGCGAGCGCGACACCGAGGGTTGCAATCCCGTTGCCGGTCCTGGTCCGGTACGGGCGCGACACTGAGGGTTGCGATCCGTTGCCGGACACGAATAAAAGACAAAAAAAAAAAAAAAAAAAAAACCATTTCGTACTTAAATAAACCAGAAATAACTGGATCATCCTGACTGGTTCTTGTCCCCCAAATAATAAAATGTTAAATATTTCCCATAAACCTGGACTCCCTAACAACACTTTAATCTCTGATTTTTGCTATGCTGTTGTTAAAATGCATGTCATGACCTTTCAAAATAAGATAATCACAAAAGAAAGCAGCTGTTTATTCACCATGAACAGACAAAAGTAAACTTTTTTTTTTTTTTTTCCTTTTTGTCTTTTTTCGTGTCCGGCAACGGATCGCAACCCTCAGTGTCGCACCCGTACCGGACCAGGACCGGCAACGGGATTGCAACCCTCGGTGTCGCGCTCGCACCTCGCTCAGTCAGTGAGCAGGAACCGGTCTGTATGTGGGATCCGAACCCTCGGCGGGAGCGCCGCTGCGCTCCCAAGCAGCACACTGTAGCAGTGCGCCACCGGGCCGGCCCGACAAAAGTAAACTTGATAAACTTGGTTTATTTTCCTTTGGATACCTGTCACGTTTTGTATTTCTAAAAAAAGAGTGTTAGTACTATGCATAAGTCAAATCAAATAAAGGCTGAGAATTATCCACTCGCGTTAGCCATTAGGAAGTCATTCATATCCTTAGCATGAAGAAGAACCCCAATGTCAGTGGGCTGAAAAGGAAATGAGAGATGATGAGTATAAAAATATCAGTATCTTCGTACCTAGGGATCTAGTCCCAATTACATGGGTATTAGAATGAATAACATAGTTAGTCCTTGTAAAGCCTTATGAGGTAGAGACCATTATCACTCCCATTTTACAGATGAACAAACAGGCTTTGAGACCCAAGGTTGGTGTGTGTTTTACACCCAGATCTGTGTGACATCAGAGTCGAAAGAACTCTAAAGTACTAGACCACACTGCTGACATTTTATAAGAGCTGTGTGTTTTAGGACAATTCCCAGAATAAGAGATTCCCAGAACAGGAAGGAATATGAATTCTGTTCTTTTTACTTCTACGTTGGTGGTTCTTGCTTAGATCCTTAAAGCCAGAATATGTCTCTACCCTTTCCTCTCACTGTACCATTTTACTATTCTATTATATTTGGTTTTGAATCCATTTTCCCCCTCTCTGATTTTTGTTTTCTCTGCAGAATCACTTATTCTCTAATCCTTGGTCCATTTCCTTTGACAAGTGCTGACTTCACCTCTGTCTCCAGGGCTGGAAAAGTCACTTGGTCCTGACCAGTTAGAACATGGCATCCCTCTGGCCACCATGATAAGTTTAGGGATAAGCTTGCAACCAAATTCAGGCCACTGTGAGTCACTTCTAAGACTTACATGATACTATTTGGAAGAGAAGTCCTATTTTCTGTTTACGTTAGACTTGAATCCGGGAGGATATAGACCTGGAGCTTCCTATCACATAGAATCTGAAAGTGAGGCCTATACTTAGGAGAGCAGATCCAGGAAGTGGAGAAATTTGGGGTTCCAATGATACTATTTGAGGCCTTTAGATCAACCCCCACTTGAAGCCAGAACCTCTGTACTTTTCATTATATGAGCTAATAATTTTTTCTTTGTTTATTTAAGTTGGTTTGAATGGGGTTTTCTCTCATTTGATACCATGAGAGTCCTAACACATGACTTACCACTGCCTGCACAGTATTTTCTCCCCCAGTAGAGTATTAGTCATAGGGTGCCCCAATCCTACCATATTTCTCTTTATGTTTCATCCCCACCAGTGACTAGGATGCTGTCTTGTACGCAGCAAGTGCTCAGTAAATGACTGGTGAATTAAATAGAATTGAATGTGAGCTGATTCTGCAGCATTCCCTAGAAGTTGCTTTAGAAAAGCCTCCTGTCTGTAAGCTTGCTGACTGCCGCTTTTGTCTCTTAATCACAAAAGTAATCTGCAGAAGAAGTTCCAAATATTTGATCTTTCTGTTTGTTTGAATCCATGTTAAACTGGAACTTAGTGTAAATATATACTTGGAATGTTCATTACATGCTCCAACAAAGCAGATTGGAAGATGCAGAGTGGATTGCTCTACCGGTGGCTCAATAAAATGAAATGTTTATTTTCCGTCCTGTGTTTGTAAAAAACTGGTTTTTCTCTGGAGCTTGATTTCTTTCACAGAAAGCTACTGACATCCTCTCAAATAAAAAAGGGATAGAGAAATAGAACGTTTTTCTGTTTATTACTGTGAAAACTTGGCAGCAATTTTGTACCCAAATGGCCATGAGCTATTGCTACTGTGTACTCTTTAGGAACACTGCTCTTTTGGACTGGGTTCATTAAACTAGAGAGACACAGATAGAAAGAAATACTTTCAGAACACATTGAGGAACAATGTTAAATGATATGTCGTAGCTATGGACAGCTGGAAAATCCTGCTTTGCTTTTATTAACAACTGTTGAGATGGCTGCTTCATATTGAAATAGGTAGAGAGAATTTTCTAACCTATCTTTATGACAAAAATACTGGAGGAAATATAGTAAATCAATCATATCAATATTATAATTCTTTGTAACTACAATTATAGCTGACCCTTACTGAGTACTTATTATGTGCCAAGCACTGTTCCATGCATTTACACATAAAAACAGTAGGTGGTGACTATTATTACCCCCATTTTACAGTTATGAAACTGAGGTACTGCATGATTACTTATGTTGCTCAAGGTCATACAGGATGTAATGGAAGAGCTAGAATTCATACCAGGTTTTCTTGCTCCAGAACTTCTGTGCTTAACCATTTTGCTTTACTACTTCTCAGAATATTTGCACAGATAAATTGATAAGCTTGTGGGAATGTAGGAATGCTACCTCTTGGGAAAGTCATCTTGCAACATCTGTTAAAATTTAAATCAGACATATCTTTGACTTAACAGTCTAGAGACATATTCTATATAAACATATTCTATAATAGACAGGTATTGAAGGATTCACATACCAGAATGTTTACTGCAACATTGTTGGTAGGAACTGAATGTCCATCAATAAATAAAGGCTGAATTAATATATTTGGCAGGTATGTTTTGAATGAATTGAAACTAAATCTATTTACCAGGAGGTATGTGTATACTCATGGTATATCATTACATGAGAAAAGTAAGTAGCAGAGAACTATATGGAGTGTGATCCATTTTTATCAAACAATAAGCAAAGAATATATGTAGTATGTGGCTTCATGAGAGTTGAGTGGAATTAGGATACATCAAGCTATTAGCATTTGGAGGTGTGTAGTGGGGAAGTAATGGGCACAAAAAAGGGTAAGAAAACAACACAAAACAGTAGTCTTGGCATAATGTCAAATGAAAATGTCCAATATAAAATTCCATAGTATTATTGAAAATATGTAATAATTGAGTATGCATTTAGGAAAAGCTAGACAGTAACAAGGATAAATGTTAAATTAATTATTAATCTGATTACATGATAATTGTGTGAAAAAACTTTTTCTTGGATTTTTTTTATATAGATTTTTATAATAAAGGACCATCTATGAGGGGGAAAGGATTATAAATCTTTTTAAGAGAACAGCAAATCTGGAACCCAGAGGTGAAGTTAAAATGAAATTAAGTAGTGTGGTCAATTTACTGCAATGTGAACATGGGGTCTATGAAGTGTGGTGGAGGTGACATTGCTAAGCCTCAGGGCTGGGAGCCCAAAAGGAAAAAGTCATGGCAGCACTGAGCTGATATGAGACTGATTCCCACACTCCTAATGTGTGACTTGTTTAGACTCAAATCACAGCTGCCTTGGACACATATATTCATTGCAGTACCCACTAGCAACTCCAAAGCTTTGGAAACTATTTACCTCCATTATAAGACATCTGCTATCTATCCATCCATTTATCCATCCAGCTGTTGGACTAGCAATGGTTGTGTGCCTACCGTGTGTTAGGCCAAAGGCCAGGTGCTCACTCTATGCTAAGGTTGCTTCTACCACAGAAGATAAATATATTCTTTCCTTCTTCCCAGAAACCTTATGTATGCATGCTTGATTATCCTGTTCACTATGCAAAACAGAAAGGAAGGGAATGCTTTTTCTTTTATTGCGGTTGAAGTGGATATTAGGGGATCACTTTTTATTAATAGCGACCCTGTGAAATACCTGTTACTTACCATGGCCTGCGAGGCTGTCCACAATCTGATCCTGACCTGTTTTGTCTGCTCAGTATCCTCTCCTATCATTTCCCACCCTTTATCAACACAACTAGACCAAATTTTTGAGTTTCCAGAAATAGAATGATTGATTTTGTAAGCCTTTGGAAATGCCAGTCATTTGTGCCTGGAAAACTCAAACCCATCCTTTTAGAATCAACTTAGATGTCACTTCTGTGAAGCCCTCAGTCACTTTCTCAGAGAATTTTGAATTACTCAAGAAATCCTTCTTTGTTATTGTCAGTACCAGTTTTTCTTGGTACTTGAAGTCTACAGCAAGTTCAAGAAGTTGGAGCCTGTGAAATAAGCCACCTGTGTGACAGTGAAACCCTAAAAACAATGAACCGTGGTTCCGAGCAGACATGAAAAATCACCTAGGACACAGAAAAGCTCCCAAGCCAATAGGATTTGACTGTAACTTGATTGAAAGAAAAAATTTACAACTCTAGGAGAGATTGCTCAGTTGCAAAGCACAGAAAGAGTCTGAGAAGCAAATATGAGCAATTCCCATCCCAGCATTGCCCCAAGGGGTGAAACTTCCTTGCTGAAGGTAAGATTTGAAATACTTCCACAACTAATGACAAAACTGTCCCTCGTGTGGAGGTGGACACAGGGGATTATCAATCTCAGTCCCATCAGCAAAATCATCCTCGTTGTGACAAAGATGTAACAAAATATCTTAGGCAGGCCCACAAAGTAATGTTATGATTATAATTAGGCTTCCTTACTGAAGGCAAAGCATCCTTCAATATAATGTTAATTTCCAATCTATTTGAAAGCTTTATTTCTCATTGACGATTATTAAATAAGCATCCTGATGTCTATCTATCATGAGTCAGTCTGTAAGGACCTTATCATCCTTGGGCACCAATAACAGCAAGTCTATGGACTGGCAAAGCAGAGGGAGAGATCTTGGAATTTGGCAATCATAAAGACAGGCCAGTAGTTCTTGATCTTTATTCTACAGTATGCATGGTGAATGCTGTTCCCACAGACAGTTCCAGGCTGTTGTGAATTCCCGGTGTGCTAGCTCTAACTCCATTTCTTTCTTTTCTACTTAAGAAAGCATATCAGAATACAAATGAATACAAGGCTACCATAGAGATGACCTTGAATCTGCTCTAAGTTTTAAAAATAAATTACTCTTGTTGTCATTGATTTTTTCTAGCAGCCCACTCTGCTTCTCTCCAGTTTTGAGGATAAGGTCTGTTAAGGGCTTTAGCAGGCAAGTGACAATTATATTTGTATTTTTAAATTATGAAATGACAGCTATGTAGAATGCTACTACAATATGTGAGCAAGAGATAATGACAAATTAAATAAAGATTATGGCAAGGATGGAGGAAAAAAGATTTGTGAGGTGCTTAGGAGTAGAATAAATAGCATGAGTGGATATTAGTGGAGGTGGGGTGGTGAGAGAGAAGGAGAAGTTATAGATAACATTAGTTTGCTTGAATAAATAGGGAAATAGTTATACCACTATTAGAAAAAGGACGACAGGATAAAGAACTGCTTTGGGGTGGGAGAGGATATATTTTACCTTATATACCCTAAGTTTGAGGTTCCCAAGGGAAATCCAGTTAGAGATGTCAGGTAAGATCTCAAAAATACAGATCTGGAGATTTATATAGAAATACAATTATACATTAAAGAGTTCTTGGGTTATGAATGATAACTGAAGTCAAGGTAGTAGTATGCAAGGTGAAAAGGAATTAAATTTGGGAGGTGAAAGATTACATCTGGAAATAGTACTATGTAAGAGCTGACCAATCAGGAAAGAAGCCAGGTAAGAAAACCGAAAGGAGAGACATAAAGATTCATCAGGAGAAACAGGAGAGTGGGTTGTCATAGAAATGAAGAAAGTGGAGAATTCTGAAAAGAAGAGTGGTTGGTGATATCAAATATGCCAAAGAAAGCAGGAAAAACAATGAAAAATATTCATTGGCCTTGGCAATAAATTCACTGAAGACCTTTAAAATAACATGAAAGTCCACAAGCAACAAAAGCAAAAATAAACAAGTGGGACTACATCAAACTAAAAAGCTTCTGCACAAACAAAGGGAAAGTCAACAAAATGAAAAAGGAAATTTATGCAATGGGAGAAAATATTTGAAACTATATGACTGATAAAGGGTTAATATCCAAAATATGTAAGGCGCTCATACAACTCAATAGCAAAAAAAAAAAAAAAAGTAAAAAAAGCAAGAATAATTCAATTAAAAAAATGGACAAAAGACCTGAAGAGATATTTTCCTAGAAAAGACATACAAATGGCCCACACGTACATGAAAATGTGCTCAACATCACTAATCATCAGAAAAATGCAAATCATAACCATAGTGAGATATAGTCTCACACCTGTTAGAACATCAATAATAAAAAAGACAAAAGACAAGTTTTGGCAAGGATGTAGAGACAAGAGAACCCTAGTCCACTGTGGGTAGGAGTGTACGTTGGTACAGCCATTGTGGAAAACAGAATGAAAAAAAAAAAAAAAAAAAAAAAAAAAAAAAAGTAAAAAAAGCAAGAATAATTCAATTAAAAAAATGGACAAAAGACCTGAAGAGATATTTTCCTAGAAAAGACATACAAATGGCCCACACGTACATGAAAATGTGCTCAACATCACTAATCATCAGAAAAATGCAAATCATAACCATAGTGAGATATAGTCTCACACCTGTTAGAACATCAATAATAAAAAAGACAAAAGACAAGTTTTGGCAAGGATGTAGAGACAAGAGAACCCTAGTCCACTGTGGGTAGGAGTGTACGTTGGTACAGCCATTGTGGAAAACAGAATGAAGTTACCTTGAGAAATTAAAAACAGAACTACCATATGATTCAGCAGTTATACTTCTGGGCATATTGATTGTGATAATCATTTCACAAAATGTATATATATCAAATCATTGCATTGTGCACCTTATATTTATACAATTTTGTCAATGAAACCTCAATAAAGCTGGAAAAATTTTCAAAAAAAAAAGGTGACACTGTGAGGAGATGGATATGCTAATTTGCTTGACTGTAGTAATCATTTCACTATGTGCATAAATATCAAAACATCATGCTGTGCACCTTAAATATATACCAAAAAAACTATTTAAAATGCAAAAAAAAAAAAAAAGGGACATCAAAATGTGTACAGCATGGGGAGTGGATTGCAGGGTTTGGTGTGAGTATAAGGTAAGGAGTAAAAGGATGTAGACAGAAGTTTGGTGATGAAGGAAATGATAAAAAGTGATAGCTAACTTTTGGTGGGTGCTTATTTTGTGTCACGCATAGTGCCTGACCTATAACTTCCCACTTAATTTCATGAACTATGTACAATTATTATCCCCTTTTACATACTAGAAACACATTTTGGAAGTTAAGTGAGTTGCTTAAGATCACAGAACAAATAGGTTGCAAAACATGATTTAAACCTAGTGCTGACCAACCCAACCCCAAGATCTTGACTACCTCACTGGAGCCAGAGGAGAAGGCAGGACCAGTGGGTGCACTTATTTATATGGTTATAACATTATAAAATGAATGCTTTTTATAAAATTATAGATTTCGTTTTTTTAACAATGGAAGTCATACGTACAAACAAAATCACAAGGGGCTATTTTCCTTCAACTGCCATTCTGATCTCATGTTGGGAATCAGTTGCTAATGAATGACTCCAGTTCTTTCAATATCAAAAATTTGCACTCGGCCAGCTAGCTGGTCAGTCAATAACATGTGCTGAGCACACATTGTATAGAATGGTGAACTTGAAGTGGAATTAAAACAACAGCCTCAACTTTCTGGACCCTTGAAGAAAAGCAGCAGGTGAAATACAAAGGGAAGGAGAGTTACAGATCCACCTTGGTGTTTCTGACCTGTGCTGGAGGGAGCCCAGAAACATGTTTTGGTTACAGTTTCCGTGCAGTGATTCAGATCTATTCTTGAGCAGGCCTGAGAGTCTGTTTTACCCCAGGACTCTGGGTTTTCTCCAAATTCAATCTGGAAAGACCTGAATTTCAATTCTATTACAAAAGAGGACTTCCTGAGGTCCCTTGGTCTCATGGAGCACCCATCATGTGCCAGCTATGTGCCAGAGACTCTGAGGGAACAAAGCTAGCTAATGATGATGAGAAAGAATATGAAACTATCATGACCTCATTTACCATCCTGGAATCCAAATATAATCAAATGTCTTTAATTCCTCCAATTAACTGCTTTACCCCATATGCCTTCACTAGCAGGCATATAAAGTCCAGTATCTCTCTTCCCTGAATTATTTAAGAATTCAAAACATTTCCGCAGTCCAAAGGGTTATGACCCACTTCCAAAAGCCAGGTTGAGAGAAGGCCAGTGAGTTGATTAATACAAACATTTCTTTGTTCTGTTTATGACACACTGGGTTCCTGCTGTGCTTTCACAGTCTACTGGACTTATCTACTGCTGAGAAGATAGTATTGCTACTCCATATACTATCCTGGCTGCAGGGTGCACCAAGCTTTGCTCCTCAGCTCACTTAGAATACTCTCGATGTGTTCCATGCTTGTTTTCCAGTGGCATCCAGCCTCAGTCAGGAAGCTTTGCTGGGCTCAGCACTCTGCAGACAGCCCTTCCCTTCTGGTAAGGGCCTCACTGGGGCCCTTGTTCTTCTTTTCTGCCAACAGATCTCCGTGAGTATCATCCCAGTGCATTTATCTAGAACCTCAAAGACAAAGTGTCAGAGCCTCTTTTTATTTCTTCTTCCCAGGGCTACCTCCTTGCACAACTCCAGGGGCACCATCCACACTGTGCCCCTTGGAATACACCCATCTACAATAGATTACAATATGAATGGTGCTCACTGGAGTTGGGCAACTGAGCACTGACTCACCTACCTCCCAACCCCAGCTTTTGCCATCCTATTATTACTTCCTTCCACAGCAATAGATTGCATAATTCACTTAAGTGACTCTTGCAAAATAAAGATCTGCTCCAATGTGATTTTCTAAAGCTTTTTTAAAAAATAAAGTATATTTTCTGCTCCTCCAGGTACCCCATTACACAAATAATAATCGCTATAATTTATTCAGCAGACATGGTACTAACACTTTACACATGCTATCTCATCTCTTGCAGAATTCTAATTTTAGAGCTCAAATGTACAGAAATTATAGTACAAAGTAGAATATAAAAAAGATTGTATGAGGTAAGTGCAAAGCACCAAGGGAGCTCAGAGGAGGGAGGGATTATTTCTTACCAGGGAGGCTCATTAAATCAACATTCTGCACATAATTATTGTGCGCCTTTTACATGCTGGTCTCAAGAATCTCACAGACCTTGGAGAAACAAGAAAAGATCATCTCTACAGGGTGATGTCATTTGATGACTGCAATCAGTTCATCAGGGCAGGCTCCTTGGAAGAGGCATCATGTGAATTACAAGCATTGAAGGTTTTAGAGGCTTCTGAACAGACCAGGATAGGGATCCTTGATATCCCAGGGTTGCACCTGGAACTCATTACACTTGTCTCATCCTCTAGAAGAGAGAGAAACAAGGGTTTGTTAAATTTCTCCATTCATTTCTCCTCCAAGGCCCTAATTTTGAAGGCTTTAATGGTAACCAGTCCTTCCTCTCTGCGCAATTGGCTTTTCTCCTACTGCAGATTGCACTGCACTTTTCCTTACTTAACTCCATTCAGTTTGTGACCTCTCCAATTTATCAATTCTGATTCACATGCTTGGTCTTTCTCCCATACAAAAGAAGCAGTAGGCTTTTGGACTTCCAAACCTCCTGGAAAAAGACCAAGCTTCTATAAACTCCAGAATATTATTGTGCAAATTAAATTGTTTGCATGGCATCAACCATGCAGTTACTCCATTGTTTATTTTGGAAAATATTACATTTGGAAAATGGGAAGCATTCCAAAGCATTCCTTTACCTTGAAATATCAGTGGACACAAGGGTATTTTGAGATCATTTCTTGCTCAAAAGCTAGCAAATAATCTGTACAAATAGATACATAAAATTGCTCTAAATAACATTAGTTAAGAACTCTAGGGCTTAAAAATTTCCTATGGAATATTTCTTGATAAATCTGGGGCAAAAATCTGCAATGCTAACTCACTGAAGCAAACTTTCAAAATGCCTTTAGTTAACTCCCAGTTGGCTCTTATTGCACATTTCTCTTCTAATCACTGATGATTAGACCTTGCTCAGTTGCACTTTTTCCAAGATCTTACATGTTTCAAACTCCATCCCTCTAGCTATAAGAGGCAAAGCAGTCTAGAGCCTTAGAGAGAACTATATCTAAACCCTAAAGGCCCAGACACCCAGGGGTCCAAGGGGCCTATGCATTTTTCCCTTACTCTCTTCTTCCATTCTTTTCTTCTTAGCTTGGCTTTGCAATGCTAAAGCCACAAGAGAAGAGTGCCACTGGGTCAGATGTCCCAGGGGAAATCTATTGATGTACCTCTTTCTCTAATGTGGCTCAATTCCTAATGTCTATGGTATGTTTGCAGTGGCTACAATACAAGTGAGACTGGAGGGCTGTGAGAAGAAATGACTGGAATACTGGACAGTTTTGTTCTGTTGTTCTTTTAGGCTTTGAAATTTGATAAGACCTGAAACTCAATATTGTCCATCCTCCCATTTATGAAAAGGAAAACCTAATACACACACGTGTGTTTGTGTGCATGCCCGCATATTGTGTGTATAAATGCATACAGAAAAAGTAGGACATAAACCAACAGACAGCAATGGTTACCTCTGTGAAAGGAAGTGTAATTAGGGGTAAAGGCAGATGCTTACATTTTACATGTAAAAATATATGTATACGTATATCCTTTTTTACATTGAGAAAGTATTTATGTAGTGTGTAATTAAACATAAAGAAAAAATGATTAAAATAAAACAAAAAAATTTTTTTAAAGACCTAAATATAATGCTGTGTACCAATATAGAAAGCTATTCAAGAATGTCAAGTTAAAAATGACCAGCTTGGGCCGGCCCGCGGCTCACTCGGGAGAGTGCGGTGCCGAGAACACCAAGGCCATGGGTTTGGATCCCATATAGGGATGGCCGGTTCGCTCACTGGTTGAGCATGGTGCTGACAACACCAAGTCAAGGGTTAAGAACCCTTACTGGTCATCTTAAAAAAAAAAAAAATGACCAGCTTGGGCCGGCCCGCGGCTCACTCGGGAGAGTGCGGTGCCGAGAACACCAAGGCCATGGGTTTGGATCCCATATAGGGATGGCCGGTTCGCTCACTGGTTGAGCATGGTGCTGACAACACCAAGTCAAGGGTTAAGAACCCTTACTGGTCATCTTAAAAAAAAAAAAAAATGACCAGCTTAAATTGGTATCATAAATTCAATTTGGGGGAAAAATGAAAATGAATCTACACACAATTGATAGTATATGCATAGAAAAAATCATGACGAATATAAAAGAAATTATAACTGTGGTTATTTCCAGGTGATGGAATTAAAAGGGATTTTAACCTACATTGTATAATCCCTATAATATTTGAATTTTTAATACTAGCATGTACTGATTATTCTAACAAACTAATTGGCCAACATAGCATTAAGCCTTTATGTACTTGATAGTTCCCTCAAAAGACTTACTGGTTAGTTGCAATGGACTAATATACAATACCATGCTGACTGACCTGAACAGCTAATTTACACCACAACGCAAATGATAATGTTTTTAGGAGATTCTCGTGTTTAATAAAGATCCCAGCTTTCACACCTGTGCCTGTCTGAAACAAGCAGTTCCTTCTGCTCTAAATTCCCTTCTTCTTCTTTCCTTCTGATAACTTCCTAGTCATCCTTTAATACCCAGCTCAACCATTAGCTCTCCCCAACTCCCTCAGTAGAATTACTAATTTCCACTTTGTTCCCTTATCATTTGCAACATACTTCTATTGCCAGAAGTTACTCCATGTATTCTAGTTCCTTTTTTCAACCTCTGTCACTTCTAAATTATCAGCTTCTCATGGCAGGGATAATACCTTATTTTTCTATACATATGCGTCAGGGCTTAATATAGCGAACAGTACTTAGAAGGTGTTGAGGTAAAATGTTTGCTTCCTCAGCCTTCCCTAACAGAAGAGTTTTAAATCCAGAGGATCCCAAACATGGCTGTTACCAGAATCACGTGCATGAGCATATAACAAACACAGACACTGATACCCTGCTACAGATATTTTCAATCCAAATCTCCTAGATACATGGTTCTTTCTCTTCATCTTCTCCCTTCCCTTTCCTTCCTGAGCAATTCAGTCCAAAGCCATTAACTGGATCTGAACAAGGTAGGCATCTACATGGCGGTGGTGGGAATGGAGACTTAGCATGAGGAGACCTAAGTGGGAGAAGGAGGGTATCTGGGGGGGGGCAGGTGATGTGGCATAAATTTTAGAGCTTGAGCACAGTGAGAAGGGCATTCATGCAGGTGTGATGCAGTGGTGGACTGGAACAGAGTGTGAGAGCCTAAACAGGGACAGAGGAGTATCCCATGGCAGTGAGGTGATTCCAAGCAAGATGAGAGTGGTTCTACAGTATCTTTCTGCTTGGATGGAGTGTCAGAGCCCTAGAGGGATAAGGAGGGTATCTGCTTGGGTTTTGGGGACCAGAGTGAGAGAAGATCACTAAATCAGTAAATTTATCGATGGGAGGTCTCTTACTATCAGAGTTACAAATATGAAACAGGAGAAAACTAGAATGACTCTTATAGTGTAGGATTAGAATGGGAGGCTCCTAGGGTTTTCAATATAGAAATAGATATGGAAATAAATATAGATGTAAATGTGTGTATGTATGTATGTGTGTGTATATAGATACACATGTGTGTGCACACACGCATCCACACATATATATTTCATAGTTCTGTTCACTTGAAGGGTTGGAAACAGCAACACTCCAGTAGCAAGGGACATAGCTAGCATCTTCATTTCTATATACTATTCTTCACTAAATGGAACCAGAGTTCTTTGGAGAATTGTCTACTTCTAGTGCTGAGGCAAGGAAAGTAAAACATGAACTTGAACATCTTGTGCAAAACACTCTGTTCAAAGAATAATGGAGATATGTCTGAAGAGCACAGAAGCCAGCTTGAAGGAGCTTGCATTGGGCCATAGCTGGGACAACTCGAGCATCAAAATGAGTAATGATAGTAATGGGATTATAACCTATTGAATAAAATAGGTTTCCATGTGCGTATACTAGTATAAATAAATAAGTGAATAAATTTAAAGTTTGATGAAGAACAGGATATTTACATGATCTTAAGGTTCTTCCCCACAGGAAACTTACTAGAGGACTTTATAGTGGAGAAGCCTGGCAGACACAATCTTAATCAAGTGACCAGAGTGAGTACACATTTATCCAGTACTGGGACAAATTAAAGTTGTGTGCCATGTGATAGACGTGATGAGAAGAACATGGCATTACTTCTGTGTTATTCCTTCCAGAGATGCATATCTAGAATCTAATCATGAGGAAATATTAGACAACAAAATTGAGGGTCATTCTAAAAATGGCCTGTAATTTTAAAATCTCAAGGTCGGTAAAACCAAGGAAATATTGAGGAATTGTTTCAGAGTGAAGGAAACTGAAGAGACATGACATAAATACAACAAATGATTCTGTACTCTCTTTTTACTTTAGAGGATACTGAGGGAACAATTTGCAAAACTCGAGTGGCATCTGAGGAGTAGAAGGTAAGGAGGTGTCAATGTTAATTTTCCTGGGCTCGATGGTTTTTTTTTTTTTTTTGGTTATATAAGGGAATGTCCTTGTTTATAGGAAATACTATAGTATTTGAGAGTACTAGGGCATCATATCAACAACTAACACAAATGTTTCAGAATGAATGCTAGGATGTATATTAATCCTTTATTCATCAGGAAAACTCCTACTGTTTCTTCAAGACTTAATTCAAATTGTTTGAGTCTCACCTGACCCATCCCTTCAGAACACAAAGGAAAGTTGGGCACTTCTGCCTCTGCCTTTATGTACCCTGATATCTTACATTATACTTTTAATTTTCATACTTGTCTTCCCTATTAGACAGGAGGAATCACAGGCGCATGAGCTATGTTTTAGTCTTTGGTAGAAAAATGCTATATTAATCTGTTTCTGCTGCTTATAAGAAAATAGCTGAAACTGGGTGATTTATAAAGAAAACAAAATTTATTGCCTACAGTATCTGAGGCTGAAAAGTCCAAAGTCCAGGGAATACATTTGGTGAGAGCCTTGATGGTGGTGACAGTGACGGCAGGGTATCACATTGAGAAAATGGTGGAGCAGAGAGAGCTGATCTTCTCATTCACTCTCCTTTTAAAGCCCTCCAAACCATGCCCATGACCACCATTTTTAATCCATTTACTGTGGCATGGACCTGCAGTCTAATCACCTCTTCAAGGCCCCACCTTTCAATTACCATAATAGGATTTCCCATTCTCTCAACACTGTCACAATGGGGGTCAAGTTTTGGGGGGACACTCAATCCAAGGCAAATCCCTTGCAACAGACTAAACTTAAAAGTTTTGTTTCTGCTTTGGAAGGCCTTGGAAGATGAGTTATTGAGGCACAAAAACTATAGCCTCTCAGGAGGTGGTACACAGGCATCCTGGGATTTGGAATTTGAGATCCAGGGCAAACTTCCTAAATTCTCTTGCCAAGGAACAACCTTTGATGTGTCAGGGTCAACAGAGAACTGCTGCCAAGAGAGTGGTGGTGTTGGAGACCACTTGGGTAGTCACTTTAGCTGAAGGCATGAAAGGGCCTGTTGTCTGGGAGAAGAATGAAAATAACATTTTTCATTTTTAGGGTTGAAACGGAAAATGGGCTGTCCTCTGGTTTTGCAGTCTGTGAAGGCCAGACACCTGAGTCAGTCTCAGTGAGGTGTCACAGGACTGATGGTGGGGCTTGATGGAGAACGGTTGTATGTGATGGAAAGGACTGACACTGAATGCAACAGACTGAGAGATCCAGCAACAGATATTCTCTGTTGATCACAGCATCAAGAGAATGGAGTCTATCATGAAGTCACCCTTCATCAACAGCAGGATCTGACAGTGGAACTGCTACTAGGACAGGCTGACAATGGAAGGCCAACTTTCAATAGCAACACCATGAGGCGTCAAGGAATAGCAGTGGATGCTTGGATACGGGGGCTTACCTCAGCAAGAAGTGGAAGTCAATTGGACCTCCTGATTGGATAGTGTACACCCTTCTGGATTTTCAGAAGGTCTAGAACAAGGGAAAACGACCCCAAGAAAGTGATACCAGATTCCTCACTAATCTAACATAAGGGACTCAAGTCATTTTCCTTCTAATTAGGAGAAATGAATATGCTATTATAGTTTCTACGATGAGTGTTGAGAAGTTGATACCAGCTACACCTCAGTGGATCTGCTTTGGCTTCTGCCATACTGCGTGGCACATAATGGGATTCAACACATGATTACTAACAAATGGATAAACAGAACGTGACTGTAAAGTGATCAATATGATTTCTACAAATTTGGTTGGGAACCCATTTAGGCTTTTTCTTTTATATTCCACAAACCTTATGTTAAACAGGTTATTAAGATACGAAGACTATATTTTATCATGCATTCCAGATACATATACCCTGTATAGCTGGACCTCACTAGACTATGATTAAAGATGAGGCCAGGTTTACCTTGTAATGTCCAAATTACTATGACTTGAACTTTCATCTCATTTGATGACAGGAAGTCATGTCTTTTATGAGGCTCCCCTCCACAGTAGATCTTTTCATCTCCCAGTTGCTCACTTCTTCCACAAATCTATGCTGCCCTAGCCACCTGTGTGGTTCTAGATTGCTCATCCCATCTTCACTACTGTCATCCCTCACCTCCTTTACCCAGGATTGATACCACCACAGCTATGCTGTTCTCAGGGGGAAAGGAAAGGCATTTCTTCCCTTTACTATATGTTCTTAAAGGTGGACACAGACCCTTCCTTTAATTTCCCGCAGCATGACGAAGACCAGGCTGTAATATTTAAACAATTTTACAGAATGCTTAGGATATGAGAAGAGAATTATAAACCCAACAAACTTAAAAATGGCTACTAATTCTGAATGCTCTCAGAATCCATAGGCCAAAGCCTTGGGCCCTTGGAGGTGCCTTCCTGCCTGGTTCCCAAGCTTGGGCTATCTGGCAGGGTCTTCTTATTTTCCCCATTTGGGGGCAACTTCCCTTGAGTTTGTGCTACTGAAAGTCCAGGCCTCCATCTCCAGAAGCCCCAGGAGAAGACCACATTTTCCCCATAAAGTCTCTCTAGTCTTGGGCCTACCTCCTCTAACCTCATTTCCTGTCTACTCCCTCTTTGTTCCTTCCCCATTCATGGGGTCAGGCCTGTCCCTATAGCCTCTGTGAGATCATCATATGAAAGGAAAATATTCAACTGGACATATTTTCCAAAGTCTGCATTTGACTGTGAGTACGTGTGAGATAAAGATATCAGGCCAGACTTTTTAGGCCAGCACTAAGCCTAGCCCACTCCCATTTCTTTTTATGGCATTCTACACAGCATGAACTCAAAATCTGAACTGCAGTTTCTCTGAAGACCTAAGGTCTTCACTCCTAATCTCCTGTGAGAAGCTGTTTAAACAGGAAGCACAAGCATTTGTACTAAAATAAACAATACCATACAGGCTGGGATATTCTATAGTCATACTTTAAAGAAAACATTTCTCCAAATGCATAGTAAATTTCAAAGAGGTAGCTTCACTCACAATAAAGACAATTTTTAATATTATTATGCAGAAAAATTTAGCTCTCTGGAGACACAGGTATCAAACTTCCATTGCAGAAAAGGGTCTGGATCAATATAAGCACATCTAAACCTGGTCCATTTAGATTGTTTTCCCCAAACCAAGGATGAATCTGCCTCAAGATGAATGAAAATTTCTACCTCTTGCAAAAATCACTTGAAGATCTAAAATTACAACATTCAAGCCTTTGTCCTCACCCTAGCCTTCACAAATCTCAGAACCATTTTTAGTCAGGGCTCTAGTTATAAGTGCAGTATGACTGTCTACCCCCAGTAGTCTCTGCTTTTCTTAAGAAAGTCCAGCCCTAAGACAGGAGTTGAAAGGGAAACTGCTGCCTCCTTCCAGGGGACACAGTCTTTTCCCTGCCACATAAATGTGAAACTAATTTTGATTTCTTTTTCTTGAACCTTAAATACCTGACTTGTCAACAATAATTCAAAAAGAATTAGAGTTAGCCAAATTGAAATCGAGATTCTTTAGGGATTCAATTTCTGTAGTCATAGGTCATGTAGAATTAAATAAATTTGGAGGTATAGATTTTAGTGGGTTTAGGTTGTGGAAACTTTCATCTCAGGGCAGAAAAATTGAAACTAAAGGTGGATTTTATCAATACATTTCTGAACAGATTTTAAGATTTTATAATTAACAACAGCTGGAAGGTGTTCACATGTCTATTTCCATTTATATTGGTCACTAGGCCAACAATAAAAATAGACTTTTGCCAATTATAAACTTAAAAATCATCAATAGGGAGTGCCATTTTTAATTTAAAAACATAAGTGGATATACGGTGCACAGAAAGGAGTCATAAAGAAGTTTCTTTGTTTTCTTTTGTTCCTTTCAGTTACATTCATTCAAGTATTTATTGCCTACTATGAGCCAGGCACTGTGCTAGGTCCTGAACTTGATAGCAAGATAAATGGGCAAACCTACCTTGTCCTTACCAACTGGTTGGGGGATACAGGTGAATGAAGTGACAGGAAATGCTGTTAACTAAAATATTAAAATAAAAAGTTGGCTCTCAGTTGACAACAGAAGTGTGAACCAGGAGTTGTGGAAACACAGAGAAAGAGCAACTAACTCCACCCAGAAAGCTTCACAGAGAAGTTGCATTTTATTGGATCTTGAATGGGAAATAGAAAGTCACCAAAAGAAGGGAAGAGGAATTAAATATTTGATGTTTATCCTTCTTACTAGACTGACTATAAGTTCCATGTGTATAGGGACTGGGTCTTGTTTAATGTTGTATTTCTGGCACCCAGATCAGTGCTTGGAACACACCAAGTGTTCTAAAATATTTGTTGACCAATTGACTGACAAGTGTTTCAGGCAGAGAGAACTACGTGTACAACAACAAAATAACACAATGATTTTCCTAGACTATGGCTTATAATATCAGCACTATCATCTCCTAGAAAGGAAAATGGTATATCTTAAGACAACTGAAAAAGGCAGGCACCATAGAAGAAACCAGAAGATCTGCATTTGAGTCCCAGCCCTGTTATTAACTAGCTACGTGACTTTGAATAAATGATAGCCTGTACCACCCTTAGTTTTCTGTCTTGCTTGTAAAATAGCCTTGGAAGGGTATATTATTACAATAAAAGAAAAGGAGATCTGCATTTGAGTCCCAGCCCTGTTATTAACTAGCTACGTGACTTTGAATAAATGATAGACTGTACCACCCTTAGTTTTCTGTCTTGCTTGTAAAAGAGCCTTGGAAGGGTATATTATTACAATAAAAGAAAAGGAAAAAAAAAAAAAAGAATATAGAAAAGGAAAGAACGTAGCACTGCATTTTCCCCTTCTTTTTCTAAATGCAATATTAACACATGCATCCCAGCTGTAAGATGGCAGACTGCATGCATACTGATCATCTTTCCCTCCATCACTAAAATTGCAGTACTGACAAAAAATACATTAATAAATGCTCAAAAACAGGCAAGGATGTCTATTGGATCAGAAGCTGTGATTAAATAAGAAACCAAAACAGTAAGCTATGGCTCTTGCCACCTAAAAGTTGCTGCTCTTGGTCATGTGCTGTCTTGATGTTTAGTTCTCTCTAACCTAACTAAAGAGATAGAAACATTGAAACTGAAAGAAAGGCTAAGAGTTATGATGGTTACAGACATTTTACCATTGATCTAATGTAAGCATTTAAAAAATGTTTTTGTGCCATGGATTTGTTTGGCAGTTTAGTGAAGACTATGGATCCCTTCTCAGAATAATATTTCTAAATGCATAAAATAAAATACATAAGATTACAAGAGAAATAAATTATATTATAATGGAGTAATCAAAAATTAAAAATTTTGTGATATATTAATATACCTACAAATTGAATAAGATCTCACACTGGTGTGTACTATCATTTTTGAGATACCTGCCACAATTATAAAATGAAAATATTTGTGATTTTTATTGGTGATAACATCACAAATACTGCTAATATTTCTGTGGTTTGTTGTCTATATTCAAATGGTAGAACACGTTATATTTTTATTTTAGTGAAAATAAAAATGTAATTTTCCAAGTTCCTGGACTCACTTCGATACTATCCACAGACCCTCAGGTAAAAAAATTCTGGTCTAATAGCATTTCCAGGAGATTTCCTAAGAACAGAGGAGATGGAAAACTTTAATTTTCTAGAGCTAAAAGAAGATGTAATACTTCAGATTAAAGGAGGTAACTAAATATTAGCAGAATAAAACAAACAAACAAAAGAAATAAAGAAACATAATGACAACTACAGTAAGACATCAGAACATCAGAGATGAAGAGAAAATCCTAAATACTGCTAGATTGGAAATACAGACAGTCTACAAAGGAAGAAAAATCAATATTATTGGAAATCTAATTAGCAAAATTCTGTGCTAAATAAAAATAGAGAAATACTTTTAAAATGCTGAGGAAAATATTATGTTAAATTTTTAATTCTATACATAATCAAATGATCATTAGTTTAAGGTAGAGTGAGGGTAAAATAATGACATTTTTTGACATTTAAAGATTCAAAATAATAGTACTCATGACGTAAAAATAAACTCTACCAAGAAAAAAAACTAATCCAGAAGTAAGTGTTGGAATGCAAGTAGAATGAATATGAGCTGGAAAAAATTAAATAATATATTGGTATCTAAAGTAAAAGGTGAAAGGGCTCTGCCCCATCCATTTATTTGTTGTGTGTTCTCTTATACCTTTTTCAATGACTATGCAAATGTGTATACAAATACACATATACACAAATACATATATACACCATATATTTTATTCTTTAAGCAATAAACTCACTCTATACAAAACAATTTATTCCCCCTACCCTCCATTCAATGGAATATCATGAATGTCCTTCAATATTGGCATGTCCAGATCTACCTTATTCTTTTTACCATCTGCATTCTTCAATATGGATGGATCATAATTTATACCCGTTTATTTGTGGTGGACATTTAGGTTATTTTAAATACTTTTTGCTCTTATAAATAATGCTTAGAGAATTTTTTTTGTCAGTATTTATATAAAATAGAGGCCTAGAATTAGAATTGTTGGGTCAATTTAGACACATTTAAAATGTGTACATACACTTTTAACATGTTGATAGATCCTGCCAAAATGACTTATAAAAATGTTACTAATTTATAGTCAAACTAGAAGCATATGAGATGCAGTACTTTAAGGGAGGAAATCTTCAAATACGAGAAAAGACCCAAAATAGAGAAAAATTGGTTGACAATTGTTTTAAAAGAGAGATAGAAAATATGCATTATTTTGAGTACATATGACATCTGGCTTTGTCCTGCAGACCAGGAGAGTTAATAGCAGAGTTAAAGTAAAACAAAAACAAGAAAATAAACAAGAAATTGTAAGTTATAAATATTTCTGAGGCTTCCTTTTTTTTTAGGAGAAAAGTACAGTGCTTTAAAATTTCTCTCCCTGAAGTGTTTCACTTATTTACAATTTGCAACAACCTGAATGTTCTAAAATGGAAAAATCGTGTTATATTCACACAATAGAATATTATACAGCAATAAAAATGAATGAACTATAGCTGCACACAATAACATGCACAGAATCTTGAGTGAGGGAAACCAGATACAAAAAAATATTCTATGTATGCTTCTGTTAATGTAAATTTCAGGAACAGGCAAAATGAAGCTATGGTGCTAGAAGTCAGAATAACAATTACCTATTTTTGCATGTGTATTAACTGGGAAGGGGCTCAAGAGAGCCTTCTGGGATGATGGAAATACTTTTTCTTAATGTGGATAGTAGTCTCAAGAGTGAAGGCAAATTTAAGAATTCATCAAGCAATACACTTAAATTTTGTGCATGCTACTATGCACAACTAAATATCATGCACACACACACACAAAATCAAACCAGCAAAAAGAAAAAAATAAAGTAAGAAGTGACCACTGAAGGCCTAATAAAGATGGAAGAGGTTGTATCCCTGAATCACTACTTAGAGGAAAGTTGCCTTGAACAGTTGGCCAAACTGCTTTGGACTTTGTGTAAGTACAAATTTAACCTTTCTTATTTTAAGCCCCCTGAGATTTAGGGGTGTATCTGGTATCTCAGCATACCCTAACCTTTCTTGGTAATGACAGTATTCATCACCTACAAACTGCAAGGGTCATAAACCTTTTTTGGGAAGAACACCAGGGGAGGCTCTATCTTTCCCAGGCCAACTGACACAAAACAAGCTTATAAGTGAATGTATACATGAAAATGCCAATTTATTAAACAACAAGGAGAAAAAACCTTCTCATACAAACTAGGGTATCTGTTACCATGATCACACTCATTCTCTCACTCAAGATGGATCTGCATGGGAAGCCAAACCATAATAAAAGTGTCTGGTACACTTGTTCTCAGTGAAGGGTCATTAGTTAGATGAGTCAAATACTTAATGACATTCTTCCTAGAGAGCCTGTGAATCCATTTCATAGTAGAGATGGTTTTGTCAGTGAGTTCAGAATACCTGAAGTCCTTGGGCTACAGTTCACTTCTAGGCATGTGCCTGAATCGCTGCAGTGGCTCTTTCCTTTTTTGCTTCTAGTGCTATCAACTCACTTTCCTTCTTGGGCTGTTATTGCATTAGTCTAACTTTTCACACGGATGTGGCTGGCCTCTGAGGCATTCCTTTCATACACCTACTCTTATCTATTATATGTTGCTTTTGCATCTGGAGAAAGAATTGTGTGCCCAGATGTTTGGGTAGCCAGAGGCATAGAGCTATGACAGACACTTCTAGTTGCCCCCAATATCTGTTCTTTCCATTTTGCTAATAAAACCTCAAATGTTAGCTGGACATTTGTCCAGCCAATAAAAAAAGAGTATGTTTCTCAGCCTCTCTTGCAGCTAAGTATGGCCATGTGACTGTTTTGGTCAAGGGATGCAAGAAGTGGTTTGTGTGGATCTTCTGGAAAGTCTTTATTTTCATTTTTTTTGGTGGCTGGCCGTTAACGTGGTTCGAACCCTGGACCTTGGTGTTATCAACACCATGCTCTGACCAACTGAGCTAACTGGCCAGCCCTTCTGGGAAGTTTTCTTAAAGAGAGGAAGTATGTCCTTCTCTTCCCCTTTCTCTGGTCTTTCTGGCTAGCATGTCGATGTTATGCTAGGTGCTGCAGTCATTTTATAAGTCAGGGTGGAAATCACAGGTAACACTTGGCAGAGCAACTTGTCAGAGTCTGGGATCCCTGATGATTATGGAACCACCATCTTAGCCTAGGACTGCCTATTTTTGAGAAAGAGAGGAAGTTTTTATCATTATTTTTTTGGGCTTTCATCTGAGTATTTCTCTTTTATTTCCTTTAAACAACTTATGCCTATCTTATAGTATCTTGTTTAGTTTTCTTGCTATTTTTCTGTCTTCTCCCTCTCGAATGCTAGTTTCATGAAAATAGAAATCTTGTCTCTTGTTTGCATCTGTCTCTCCAGGGCTTAGAACAGTGCCTGAAAAACAGCAACGGCTCAGTAAATATTTGCAGAACGAATAAATGAAGACTAGAGGATGAGAATGCGATTCCTCTAAAGGTAGGAAATTCCTACTTTAAGAAATTACAGAATTTAGAATTTCAAAGAAGCTGGGAGGTTATTACAGGCGAGGACACTGACACTCAGAGGGGTTATGTGACTCATTAGGCGCACAGGTCCCTTGTCATGCCAGGTGTTGGCCAAGCTCTCTTTTCAGGTCTGAGTTTTAACACGACTGCTGCCTCTGCTGTGTGTACTATTTGGTTTATGAGCACCCGGCAAGGATGCTGCAGCTAGGATTGCTCAGTGGCTTAGGGTTTGGATAGGATGACCCTTTCCCCACACGGGAGGTGTATGAGCAAACCTGGCTGAGATTTTTCAAGCCTTTCCAGACGCCAGAGCTTAGAAAGTCCAGCGACTGGGAGCAGTTCGACTGCAACCTCCAAGCTGCCTTTGCTGTTTGTTACCTGGCACTCTAGGGAAGGGGAGCTGCCAGTTCTGGGAAGGACATATGCCTCAGGCTCTCCTCTAACAACCTGTTTCTCCAGCAGCTCCCAACAAAGATATTTAATGCCTTTCTTCCACTACCCTCAGCTCTATTTGGCCGGCCTTTGAGAGAGGACGGAGACAGGTGCAATTTGCCCCAGGCCACCTACCACTGCGCACCCACCAGAACGCTCGCGGGGGCGGGGAAGGCGCGTCCCCGAACCGCGCACCGTCGACTCCCAGTCGCGCCGGCCTCTGAGGGGCGGTGTACGCCCAGGCCGCGGGGGCGCGCCTCGGAGGAGGCCCGCTTGAGGAAGCGCGCACGCTCCTCCTTTCCCCGCCCCCTCGGCGCGCGTCCCGCCCCCTCGAGCCGTGATACGCCGAGCGCTCAACATCCGAGGGCTTCGGCCGGGAGTAACCCCGCTCGCTTGACCTTTACCCTCCATTCCGCTGCCGGCTGGGTGAGAGGGCGGCGGTTAGGCGTTCGCACCTAGCCCTCCCGAGCTCGGGTTCAACCGCCGCACAGCCCCTCCGCGCTGCTTCTCGTCATGGCGGCCCTCAGCAAGTCCATCTCTCATAACTGCTACGAGATCGGCCACACTTGGCACCCTTCCTGCCGGGTCTCCTTCCTGCAGATCACCGGGGGCGCCCTGGAGGAGTCCCTGAAGATCTATGCCCCGCTGTACTTGGTGAGACCCGTCAGCCTCTCCGCCAGGGCGAATTTAGTGTGGAGGATGGGCCGGGGTTGCAGTCGGCGCCCCTGAGGGGCCCTGGGACACTTGTCCTGTGTCGGTTTCTCTTTTGGGGAGAGTCGAAGTGTTTTTTGTGTGTGTGTGTTGGGGAGGGGAGTATGGGATGGGGGAGTATGGGATGGGGGAGATCGAAAAGGGAGGGAGTATCCGAGCTCCTACACAGGAGAAGGGAGAGGGGAATTAGAAGTTGCCTGTTGCTGGGAAGAGGATGGGCTCACAACTTTTAGGATTAAGAATAGGACACTTAAAGACGTGAATTCAGATACCTGCGTTATTTTTCCTCTTCTGCCTTGTGATGGAGAGGTGTTTGTAGGTCGGCGAGGCGATGAGAGTGGTCTGTAGTCTTTCCTCATTCAATTCCTCCTGTTTTATTTTCCCTTTAAGAAAAAAAAAAAAAAAATGAAAAAGGCATATTTGGTTCTAAGTCCCCTGTGGCCTCAGAGCTTGTCTCAGTTTGGTATGACAGGATTGTGACTTAAGGGTTTTGCAAATATTTTTGCAAGTTCGCTAAATATACTCCTGATTTGATATTTTGCATGATGATTTAAAGGGTGGTTCCAGTCTTTGAGTTAGTGCAGGTGATGAGGAGGTATGAATTTATGTCACCTAGGTCTTTTTATTATGCGACTTTACATGTAGGGCAATTAATAGAGAATATTTGGAAATATGTGTATGTTACATTGAGAACTGTTGAAGATGTTTGTTTTTAAATGTTCTCACCAACATTCTTTTTTATAATAACCTTATTCTTGGTATTAAAGGTTTATTACTTTGACAATTGAAATTCCTTTTCTCATTTTCTTGCCTTTATAGCCTCTGTATTTTTTCATGTTTTCTAAAAGTTGCATTCAGTGTTCAAAGAGTGATCAATTAACTCTTCTTTCTTCTTGAAGTAACAATTTGGATTTGTACCCTAATATGCCTGAAAGTGTGTCATGGCTATAACCTACTTGAAAAGTCTGATTATTTATTACAGAGATAACACAGGAAAAGACAGTGACTCTCTCTAGGTTGCAGGAGACAGTTTCACTTTTATCATATAGAGTGACGCTTCTCAAACTTTAATGTGTTAGGAATCCCCTGGGGATTATGTTAAAATGGGGTTCTGATTCACTAGGTCTGGGTGGGGACTGAGAATTAGCATTTCTAACAAAATTCCAGGTAATGCTGATACTGAGGGCCATGCTTTGAATAGTAAGGATCTAGGGTAGAGGACAATAATAAACTTATTGGAGCTGGAAATTTCTCCCTTGATTTTCTTTGGCAAAGATTCATGTTTATCTGCTTTTCCATATGACTATGTGACTTGTGGCCAATCTATGGTTCGGTTTTTTTTTTTTGTGTGTCTTTTTGTCTCTTTTTTCGTGTCCGGCAACGGATCGCAACCCTCAGTGTCACGCCCATACCGGACCGGGACTGGCAACGGGATCACAACCCTCGGCGCTGCGCCCGCACCTTGCTCAACCAGTGAGCGGGAACCGGTCTGTATGTGGGATCCGAACTCTCGACGGGAGCGCCGCCGTGCTCCCAAGCGGCGCACTGTAGCAGTGCGCCACCGGGCCGGCCCCTATGGTTCAGTTTTTTAAAAAAATAGAACATCTACAAACATTACGGAGTTCTTGATGTATTCAACTATACAAAAAAGATTGTTCCTATCCTCAGAGGATTATGATCTAGGTGGAGAGAGAGTTTATGCTATGTAATTTCTCCCTCTGAAAATCCATAGCACTTTCATCCACTAATTCCTTCAACAAATGTTTGTTGAATGCCTGCTATTTGTTATATCTACAGCCTAGACAATTTATTGATTATGTTCTATGATAGGGAGTCAGGGGAGCAAGAGGAACATAGGTTCTCCTACTCCAGCAACATAGGGTGGGATTGGGGGGGTGGGTCAGAAAAAAATTGTCTTGCTATTATATTTCCAACTAGATCAAATATTTCTTGAGAATAAATTTTTCATCTCTTGTGGCCTTGTAACTGTGTATTCCAAACTTTGGGTTGCTACTCATCAGTGGTTGTGAAATAAAATTAGTGGGAACTGACCAGCATTTTAAGTGAAGTAAAATAAAATAGGAAACGTTAGAGTGCATTGCAGGTATTAAGAAAAAGTGTTATTTTGTGACAGTTTTGTTTCAGTATATATATGTGTGTTGGTGGGGCTACTTAGAGCATATAGCAACACTATGTTCTTTGTTAGTGTTGGATAGTTATGCATTAAATGTGTACCCCAATGTGTGCCAAGATGCAAAGTAGCGTGGTAGACAGAAGCTTTTAAAAGGGGTCTGAGATATCTGGATTTGAATCTCAGCTCCATCAGTTACCAGCAAATTGACTTTGTACGTGTTACTTTATCTTTCTCTGTGGGAGTGAATTGAGATAAAACATATTTTTCTAGTTCGTAATAGGTCTTGAATAATTATGCAATTACCCCTCCCCCCTTCATTTCCCAGTGGCACTTAAGTTAGGAGTGAAGTTCATTTAGGGTGGCTAGGGAAGGCTCCTTGGATGAAGTGGCATTTGACTTGGACCTTGAAGATAAGGATGGACAGACTTTTTCTTTTCTTTCTTTCTTTCTTTTTTTTTTTTTTTTTTACTGCTGGCTGTACAGGGATTGAACCCTGGACCTGGTGTTATGAGCACCACACTCTAACTATCTGAGATATTCGGCCGGTCCTGGATGGACAGACATTGATTCATGTAGTAGGTAGTCATAGAGTACTTCTTAATGGAGAGGAGGGAGACTAGTGTGAATTGAGTTAGAAATCTAAGTGGTTTTGTAAAAAAAGCAATGTAATATGTACATTGTCTAAAACAGGTTTGTGTACAGGAGTTAGGAGTGTTAACAACTCCTTTTTAGTGAGCATTTATGTGTTTAGTCCTTTATGTATTTTATCTTATTTAATCCTTACACAGCTCTGTCCCTTTTCACAGGTAAGATAACAGAAGGTTAGAGAGGTTAAGTGATTTACAAAATTTAGAGCTAGTTAAGGGAAAAAGACAGGATTCAGTTCTTGGGTTTTTTGACTCAAAGTCAGACTGAAGTTCAAGATAAAAGAGCCATTGAGGGCTTTTTTGGAGCAAAGGGATTACAAGTATAAAATGGTGCTTTGAGATGATGAATCTGGTAGACTGGATTGGAAAGATTATTTAGAAATTGATATAGTAGGTTTGCCAAGTGGTGGAAAGAGGCAGTGCTCCTGTGGAATCCTACCCTGCAATTTATTAGCAGTATGATCTTAGGAAAATTACTTCATCTCTTTGAGCCTTAGTCTCTGCTTTGCAGAAGATAATTATACCCATCTTTTAGGTCTGTTATGAGGACTTAAATGGGATAATAGTGTGTAGGAATAGCCTCTGTAACTAGTAGGGCCCTAATAAAGTGGTGGTGGTATCAAAATAGTACATTATTTGTGATCTTTTTCTCTATCTTCTGTTAGAATGGTGGTTTGTATTCCGAACTAGCACAGTACTTCAGTAAATGCTTAATAAGTGTTTGAATGAGCACAGGTATGAATGAATGAACTCATGACTAGTGCAGGAATGAGGAGATATTCAGCAGGTCTGTCAGAGAAAATGAAAGTGCAGTTCTAGAGGCATATCCTGGGAAGAATGAACAGGACTTAGACACTGACATATTGGGGAGGTGTGAGTACTTGCTTATGCTTCTAGGCTTTCAGGTCTTATTAATGCAGTTGCCATTGCTGATAGAAATGGAGAAGTTCTGGTTTGGAGGAAGATTGTAATCAAGAGTGTTTTCTGAAGCCTGTAAAATAGGTCTTATGTATCTGCTTTTCATGTGAAATATTATCATGTGTGTTGTACTAAACTGGTTCCTTTCATTCATATCATGTTTACTTTCTTGCTCTATATATTTGCTCTGCTCTCATGCTTCTTTTCAGCTGGGTATCTACAACTATTCTTAGTGACTATTCACCTTCTACTGCTTAAACCATGTGAAAATGTAGATGTGCTTTTCCTTATAATAATGAATATTTGTGTTTTCACAATTTGTAAAAAAAGTCAATCCTCACTCATCAATTCAATTCTTACAATTTTTAAAAAAGATTCCTACACTTTTGTAATGTATTCTAACTATTTATTTATGTAACAAAATGCATTATATGAATTTATGTTTTATTCCTTGGTTGTTAGTTATTGCCACACATTCAAAATAAGTGGTACCTCTTGCCACACACATACACACGAAACAGTTGTTAAACTGTTTAAACCCTAGACTATCACTAAAATTAAGACAAGTGTTGATTTTTATGATACATTTAGAATACACAGTTGCCCATTTGGGAGTGTGGATTCTATGCTGTTTAAGTTCTTAGTCCTAAGAAGGAAACTTCTCCACTAACCTCAGGTGGTTCTAAGACCTTTCTTAAATATCCTTTTTGTAGGTGGCTTTCTTCAGGACCTCCAGATTATGGTACTGGCATTTACCTTTAGCTGAGTCCAAAATAGAACCTTTTGCACTTTGGGGAAGGAATGATTTAAAACCTGCATTTTCATTGACCTTTAGATGTTTAAAAACTTCTTCAGAGTATGAAAATGTTTACTCAGTATTTACTCCCTTTGAACAAATAATCTTTATAATCTGTTCGATTATAAAGAATCAGTTCATCACCTCTAGCCTCTGAATAAGCACTTAAGCAAAAGTTGGAATTCCGAAGAATAAAAAGCAAGAAATATATAGAGAGTCTCCAGTTAGTTGCTAATGTCTTGAAAACCACTAACAGTGAAGAAATCAGTTCAGTGATACGGTTTAGCATGTTTTCTAGAGAAAAAACAAAATCAGCAATGAAACTTTTATGGAATGTAAGTGAGGGCTCACTTTTCTTTTAAATGAGCAATTAAATGATGACTTTTCTTATTTCATTGGTGTGACATTTTGTGTGTGGGTTTTTTTTTTTTTTTTTTTTTTTTTTTTTGGCTCTCCCGTTTTTTTTTTTTGGGGGGAAATTTTTTTGGGGGGTTTTTTTTTTTTTTTGTGTGTGTTTTTTTTTTTTGGGTTTTTTTTTTTTTTTGTGTGTGTTTTTTTTTTTTGGGTTTTTTTTTTTTTTTGTGTGTGTTTTTTTTTTTTGGGTTTTTTTTTTTTTTTTTTTTTTTTTTTTTGTGGCTCTCCAGTTTTTCTTTTTGGTGGCTAGCTGGTACTGACCTTGATGTTGTAAACAGTGCTCTAACCAGCTGAGCTACCTGGCTAGCCATGAATTTGTTGAACTTATTTTTGTATGTGATTTCTTGTTATTCTTTGGCTGCTCTCTGTTGAGTACAAAGTACAGCTTCTTGCACCTCACTTCTAGTTGAGAGTTGAGGGTTTGCTATTGGAGTGAACACTTTGTGAACTCACCGTTTTCTATAGCAACTGTTTCTGAGTATACTTGGTCAAATGTGGTTTATCATTATTTGCCCCTTTAGTTATCATAGATCAGGGATAAAAATTAATAAATATTTGAATATAGGTTGTAAATGATTATGACCCATCACTGTTCATGTTTCTGAGCAGTAGATTCTTATTAAAACAGATGCTTGTTTGATTAAAAAAAAAAGCTTTTTAAAAAGCCTTCAGATCCTTAGTATCTTTCAATGCCAGCAGTATTTCCTTTTGTGTGGTCACTAGAAAATTCTCTTCATATCAAAAGGAATGGTTCTCTACCTGGGAAGTTTATTTTCTTCAATAAAATAATACATTTTGGTAGAGAGAGACACACCCAGAGGAGTGAGGGAGCCAAATCCACACTGGTAATTCCTGTGGTGACAGATTTTCCCTCAGATTGCTTTCATTCCCAATTCTCTAGTTGATTTCATTGTGATATGGATTATTTTGAATAATAAGGCTGTTTATTTACTGTTGAGTAAATTATATTTGTCATGAACGTTTGACTCTTAAAAGCATTTTTTTTGGTTATTTGCTGATAAATTTTAATGAAATATATACACAAATAAGGGGAGACTGTGAGATTTGATGATTAGGTTTAGCAATATCTGAACCTAGACTATTAGTATTGGAATGTTTGTTCTCTATGCATTTACCAAGTATTTATTGAGCCTGCTAGTTGCAGGGTACTGTTTGTAGCAGCTATGTGCTACGTGATATGGTGGGGAGTAAAATGAATGGGACATACTTCTCACATTCAGATTTTAGAGTCCAGGAGGGGAGATTAGGCATGAATAGCCTTGTAATACAAATTCATCGAGATAAATGCTATATGATACACATAAAATGGTTTGAGAGATCAGAGGTAGAAGGTCACGTTTGATTGAGAGATAAGGGGAAACTTAATGGAAGAGGTGGCATTTTAGTGTCCTTGAAGGAAGAGTAGGATTTGGAAAGATAAAAATAGGTGGTACATAGGGAGAGGAATGGCTTGAACAAAGACATTCAGGTAGAATAGGATATGGTATGCTTTGGGGAATCACAGGTGGAGTTTGTGCTTTATTTGTGGGTAGTAGGCAGTCACTAAAGATTGCCAGCAGGGGATGATATGCTTAGATTTATAAAGCTTAATCTGGTAGTGTTATATAGAAATAGTAGACTTAGTGACTCAGATGTAAGGTAGAGGGAAGAATCAAATAAAACTAAATGTTTTAAGCCTTGTTTATTGGGATGTGTGGAAGGTAGTGCTTTGGAAAAAATATTTTCAGTGAAATATACTGGATTGCTTTGGGGCATATTGAGTTTTAGCTACTAGTGCAATATATGACTGGAAAATAACCAGGAGGCATTGAGAAATGTAGGCTGCTGTTCAAGAGAGAAGCTGAGGCTAGAGATTCAGATTTAGGTGTCATAAGCATAGAGATGAAAGTTGAAGTTGTGGTAGTTGGTTAGATCAACAAGGGAGAGAGTTTAGAAAGAGAAGTCGATGTGAGGAATGCTCATATTTGGAGTAGAGGGAAAGAAAGAAAGAAGTAGAGAGGTGTGAGGAGATTGAGGAGATACATTGTTGCAGAGAAGTTGTAAGCAAGAAGTTCTGGGAGGATTGTTAAACTGGGGAGAACATGGGCTTGAATCTCAGTCCTGCCACTTACTAGCTTTGTGACCTTGAAAGTCTTAACAAAGTTCTTAACATTTGTGAACCTCAGTGTCCTTATCTAAAAATGGCGGTAAAATACCTATTTCATAGCCTTGAAAAATTCAAATCAGCCTTGTTATTCCTCTCATAACTCTGTGGCTTTCTAGCTCAATAAAATGTGAAGTCCTTACCATGGCCTGCAGAGCCTTATGTAATCTATCTGTTGCTTGTTTGATTGCATTTCATACTATTTTCCCTTTTACTTATTCACCTCAATAATCCAGATTTACTTACACAATTTATTTTATATTTTTGAATCTAAGTTTTGTATTATTTAAAATAGAGAGCTCTTGATTTCTGGGGAATATCTTAAAGTGGACAGCAGCCAGATTGTAGAAAAGTGAACATTTCTAAGGAATGCATATAAGGTGACTTTCTTTTTTTTATGAGTTATAACTTTGAGAAAAAAATTCTTCCTCAGATTATGCTTTTATTGATAATGACAAGACATTATCAATGTAATTGCTTTCAGTCCACGGATTGAAAAGCTGGAGCACAAACTTATGTTTTATAAGTTTATTTGTATAAGCTTTGGAACTGATAGAAAATGTGGTAAGACCTTGATAATAGACTGATCATTTATTCATCAAATATTTATCAAACATTTACCAGGCACTGTGCTAGGTGATAATTAGGAAAGAGGAGTTAATTGAAGTGACTGCTTAATAAACAACTAAATAAAAATTTTTAAAAAGTCTTTTCAGAATGCGTTGGTACAATTTCTTGCTTTACAGTTACTTGCATTATTTATAGAGTATAGTGAGTGTGAAATGTTTACATCCCCAAGGGCTATACTCTGCACATAGTAATGCATAATAGTGGTTGATGTTTTGATGATAATGGGTCTTAAAACATTTTAGGTTCAGTATTCTTCAGTTATAATATAGTACTGTATTAAAGACTTGTTTGAATCTCTGTTGACCCTAAGTCAAACTTTTAAATTGCGTTTTGATTAATCTCTAATCTTAGCTTGCTTTCTGCTCATTGATATTCTCTAAAAAAGTGTTATAAGATTGAAATTTGTGTATTTTTCCTTCATGTAATATGAATCCGTTTCGTCTTGGGTACTAGAAATATAGTTAATAAGTATTTGTTAATGAGCCTGATTAATTAGTGAATCAAATTCATGTTGCAAATTGATATTACAAACCGTATGTGAGACTCTTTCCTTATAATTATGCTTGAGGAGAATCAATAATCAATAATCAAAATGAATAAATGCAGATTTTAACTAACTTTGCTTGCAGCAGCATTAAAAGATATTCAGTAAATGCAGTAAAATAAATATTAAAGAATTTATGTGTGCAAAAAAAGTTTTTTTGTTTTTTTTCTTTTTTGACAGCTGGCTGGTATGGGGATCCAAACTCTTGACCTTGGTGTTATTACACCGTGCTCTAACCAACTGAGCTAACTGGCTATCCCCAGGGAAAAAAGTATTAAAGAGGGAAGAGTGCTAGATCAAGTATCATAAGATTTGAGCAGGTTCCATTTATAAGAATACTGACATTAAAGTGATTACAACTTCTTATCGTTTATTTTGTATAGTCTTTTGACACATTACATATGTTAGATTGCTTTGGTTTCTTGATTCCAACTGTATCTTTGGATTGTAGTTTGGATTGCAATTAGTATGTTTTGGAAGTTTCCTTGAAGGATTCTGTATCTATTGGCAGTAGTGAAAGGTGGCTTATTCTGATCAGTCTTGATTTTTAAACCTTGAAAAAAATAGACATGGGATTCTTTTTTTCAGACCTTCATCTCAGAAACTCCCAATCACAGGGGACACTGAATTAACCAGGACCAGCCTGAATTTCAGGGTGTGCCCATAATGTCATGTAGAGTCCATGGAGTGTAGCGTAACTATATTTACCCTGAATCTTCATTTCCTTTCATTCTCTCTTTCCTGTCCTCATATTATTCATCAAAGATTACAGATTGCTTACAGTGAGTCAGAAATACACGAGTGGGGGGAACACGGAAGCTACAGTTATGGGGGAAGATAGAAGATATAACCACAAAAAATTATTTCAACTGTGGTAATTGCTTTTAAGGAGATGTATAGGGTATTACTAGAGTGTGTTACAAGAGGACCGATTCTAGTGTGCAGGGCTAGGTAGTGAGAAAGTTTTAGTTACAAATGTTAGAAAAACTATTTTGAACAACTTCTATTTGTCTTCCGTCCTTTAAAGGTAAAACAGGGTTGTTTTGGACAAAATTGTGAAGTTTCTTAGACTTTTTGGTTTAAGCATCTCTTTTAAGCTTTCTTTTTCTGTGCTCTTTTCTCTTTTTTCCATGGTTAATTTCATGGTTGGATTTTTTTTTTTTTTTTTCTGGTTTCTGTAGGTGGTCAGGGTCCCATTATCAAAAAATAGTACAGGATTTTTATATCTGTCAAGTAGTTACTGACCTCAGTTAGTCCATTATGCATGAGTTGAAATACAGTTTAAACCTTTTGAGAATGGCTTTGCATTCTGTTAATGGAATTTTATATATCAACAAATGGTGAGGCAGTTGGTATTTTTTAGTCAAGGTAGTCACCTGATATCTGTTATTTCTTCTCTTGCTCAAATTGTCCCTATTTCCTGGCCTTGAACTCTTAGTTTGCTAGACTTCTGTTTTAAGGATTCAGTTATTATACCTGGTATTCTTATTTTGCATACCTTCTATTTTTCATATGGGTATAGTATATGCGGGGCTCAGTCTGAGTCTTGGTTTTTTTTTTTTCCCCTTTTGTCTTTTCTCGTGACTGGCAATGGATCGCAACCCTCAGTGTCGCGCCCGCACCGGACTGGGACCGGCAACGGGATAGCAACCCTCGGTGCTGCACCCGCACCTCGCTCAGCCAGTGAGCGGCCGGTCTGTATGTGGGATCCGAACCCTCGGCGGGAGCGCCGCCGCACTCCCAAGCGGAGCACTGTAGCAGTGCGCCACCGGGCTGGCCCCCTGAGTCTTGTTTTTGATCACATTTTGTCTCACCATTGTATCTTAAGTATATTTTCAGGTTTATCTTGAAAGCCTATGTCAATTTGTATATAAATTTGAAAGTATAGGACAGTAAGGATATTATGGGTAAGGTATGTAAGGCTTAATGGTCATCACCAAAGCTTGATGGTATGGTTTTTATCATAGAGAGGCGTCATAATAAACAGTTAAGGAAAACTTGAAGATTTGCTTGTATCCTCCCATGTGCGGGTATACTATTAAGTTGCCCTCGTGTTTTGGTCTGTTTGTTTTTAATAAGGGGTTGTCTGTATCTGATATGGCAAGCATGGTGTAGTGTGTTGGTTGTAAGTTACAAGACCAAAGTTTTTGTTTTGCTCTACAGTTTATAGTGTGATGTCCTCATTTATTTAGAGATGGTATCCTGCCTTAACTGCTTCGTAGCTTGCTGTGGGAATCATATAGTGCATATGTAAAAGTTTTGAAAACTGTAAAAAGATTTGTAAATATTGGCCTATGATACTTGGTTTCTTGTCATTTTGTTTTAGATATTTAAATTTGGCTTTTGTAGCTTATACTTTTAACCTTAAAAATAAAAATGGTGGAAGCAATTCAGATGTAGGGTTTTAGGGTTCTTCAAAGAACCAGAATCATTTGGGTATGTCTCTGTGTGTGTGTATGTATGTGTGTGTGTATAATAAGGAACTGGCTTACAATTATGGAGGCTGAGAAGTGTGAAGATCTTCAGTTAGCAGGCTGGCGACCCAGGAGAACTGATGCCTAGTTCCAGTCTGAGTCTGTAGGCCTGAGAACCAGGAGACTATAGACCCAAGAAGAGCTGATGTTTCAGTCACGTTTGAAGGCCAGAAAAGACCAATGTCCTAGCTCAAGAAATCTGGCAGGAGAAGTTCCCTCTTACTTCATATTTTTGTTCTATTCAAATAGGTCTCCAGTTGATTGGATGAGGCTCACCTACTCTTTGGTCTGTAGCCTTTGTGTTAGTCAGGATGATCTCCATACTTGCCGTCATAAACTATGCTTAATGCTACCTCTGTCTTGACTGGAATATTTGTGAAGATATTCACTTCCATTTTCTTCTGGGTACTTTATTGTTTTATAATTTTCAAATTTAGTCTATGATCCATCTCAAATTTATTTTGTGTATAGTATGAGGTAGAGGTCAAAGTTAATTTTTTTTTCCACACAGATATTCATTTTTTTTTAGTAGCATTTATTTAAGAAAAAAATATATAATTTTACCAGGGGAAAAATGAACCCTTTTGTGTCATTTAATTTAAACTCTTTATTTAAGAAATGAGGAAATTGAGATCTAAAGAGCATCTAAACAAGGATCCTTCATAAAAATAGTTGTAGAGTTAAGATTAAAAATCACCTCTCCTGATTATTTTGTACTATATATGCTGATTATTCCCATTCCCTATTCAGATTTTTTTGTATAATAATTAATCCCTACTTTCTCACACTTATTTCCTTCTCCCCAATATTACAAATTGTAGCATATGTTTATTATAGAAAGTCTGGAAAATATCCAAAAACAAAAAGAAGAAAATTAAAATAGTCTATTATTTACCATTCAGAGATAAACAATGCATAACATTCTTGTATTTGTTCTATACGTTCATTACAAATTATTGTTTTGTAGTCTGTCTTTTTACTTTATATATTTCGATTAATTTCCCTAGGTCATTAGTCTCCTAAAACCAGTTTATATAAATATAAATAAATAAGTACAGATATATATTTTTACTATAGTGGTATGATGTACCTTGTTTTTAGGTAAATCTTTGCATGTGTGTTTGAAAAATTCATAAGGAATTAATTAATGTGGAATTATTTGGTCAAAGCATATGAACATTACAAAGTCTTTGATATAAAATGTAATGTTTCTCAAGGTGTCTGATGATGTCTAATGATGATTTTATACATGCAAGCAAGTGCTCATAGAACTATTACATGGCTACATAGTTCCTGGTATGCTGTTTGGATTAGTGCTTCCTTATCTTTTTCATGCTATAGCATGCTATATAACAAAGAAAATAATAATAATCTGTGGCACACTGGGGAGAACTGAGGTGGTGATCAGCTTGGTCTGTTATCCCAGGCCTGGCTACAGCTACTGAGAGGATCAGTATTTTAGCCATTTGTGAACCCAAGTTGGAATACCTGGGTTAGAGCATGGTGATGATAAGGTCCTAGGTTATCTCCCATGTTTTGTGTCAGATATTCCATTTCTCACAGTAGATGGTACAGTTTGGTCTACCAATATTGTAAATAGGTACAATTTATCCACTTTACTCTTAATGGAATTTAGGTTGTTCCAGTATTTGTAATTACAGATAGTGCTATGAATATGTCTTTTGGGTGATATTAGCACTTAATTCTTTTGGTTTATAAACAGGAGTGGAATTGTGGAGTCACAGAGTAGGTATACATTGAGTTTCATTAGATACTATAGTTTTCCAAAGGAACTATACAGTTTTACATTCTGACCAACAATGCGTGAGAGTTGAGGTTGTTTCACATTTGCACCAGCACTTTATATTTATATTATCAGTTATTTTCATTTTAGCCATTTTGTATGTGTAGTAGTATTTCATTGTACAGTTCTCTGGAGACTAATGATGCTGAGAACATTTCATATGCCCATTGGTCATGTGAATGACTGCTTTTTAAAAACTGTTGACCTCATTTTTTAGAGGTAGTTTTAGATTCACATGCAGTTGTAAGAAATAATGTAGAGTCCATGGACTCTTTATCAAGTTTTTCCCCATGGTATCATCTGGTAAAACAATAGTAAAATATCACAACAAAAATATTGCCATTCATATGGTCTAGACACAGAACATTTCCATCACCACAAGGATCTCTAATGTTGCCCTTTTATAAACTTTTATAGCCATACCCGTTTTGCTCCCCTCATTCATCTACCTCCCCTTAATTCCTGGCAACTACTAAGTTTTTCTTCATTTTTAGAATTTTGTCATTTCAAGAATGTTATAGAAATGGAATCATACAGTATGTAGTCCTTGGGGACTGGTTTTTTTCTACTCTGCATAATTCTCTAGAAATTCATCTTTAAGATTTTCTCCAATTTTTTTTTCCTTAAAAGTTTTATTTTTTACATTTATGTCTGTGATACATTTTGAGTTGATTTTGCTTAAAGTGGGAGATGTAGGTTGGGGTTTATTTATTTATATCTATAGTGGTTCACTTGCTCCAACACCATTTGTATAAAAGGCTCTCTTTCGGGCTGAGCCCATGGCGCACTCAGGAGAGTGCAGCGCTGGGAGTGCAGCAGCGCTCCCACTGTGGTTTGGATCCTATATAGGGATGGCCGCCGGTGTGCTCACTGGCTGAGCACGGTGTGGCCGGTCTCAAAAAGGACAAAATAAATAAATAAATAAATAAAAGTAAAAGGCTCTCTTTCCTCCATGGAATTGCTTTTGCACCTTTGTCAAAAATCATTTGGATGTATAAGTCTTGATATCAGATAGATTGGTTCCTTCCACTTTATTCTTTAAAAAAATTTTTTTAAAGCTGTTTTTGTTTTTTTGCTTTACTATGTAAATTTTAGAATAATCATGTCTATAGCTACAAACATCTTTCCAGGATTGGAATAGGAATTGTGTCAAACCTGCATATCACTTTGGGGAGAGTTGACATTTTTACCATGTTGACTCTCTTAATCCATGAACATGGTATGCCTCTCCATTTATTTACATCTTCTTTGATTTCTTTCATCAGCATTGTATAGTTTTTAGCATATAAATTCTGTACATGTGTTGCTGACTTATACCCAAGTATTTCATTTTTTGGAGGGGTTATAAATGCCATTTTATTTTTAATTTGCATGTCCCTGTGTTCATTGCTTTTATATAGAAATACAACTGACTTTTGTATGTTTACCTTTTATCTTATGACCTTGCCAAACTGCCTTACATTTTTTATGTAGACAATCAGGTTATCTGCAAATAGGGTCAGTTTTATTTCTTCCTTTGCAGGAATGGATAAGGATTTTTTTTATGTAACTATATGAATATGTAACAGTACCAAATTCTGTCCATTGTTAAGTCTAAAATGAAAGAAATATTATATTCCAAATCCTAAAGATGCTATAGGAGACCATAAGAAATCCTAAAGGAGACCATAAGAACTGATGAGATGGTTGAGGATCAGGGAGGAATTGAAAATGACATTGACATTTTGTTCTTAATTGGGTGGACAAGATGTTATAACTTGAGGAAGGGAACTCAGAAGTAAAAACATGTTTGGGAACACAAGGAGTTCTTTGAACATGATTTTTTTGGGTGGGACATCTATACTGCCATGTCCAATAGACATTTGAAGTATGGACTTAGAACCTGGGGGACAGTAAGGGTTATAATAGGGATTCCTACAATGAGATTATAGATGATGCTGTGGGAGAAAGTACGTATCGAATGAGTAGAGATCTGATGAAGAAATGCTAACAAAGGAATGTGAATGAAAAGAATGCACTGTCACAGAAACCGTAGAAACTTCTCTACTGTCAGACTTCTTCTACCTGTTTGTCAAGATCCATCTTAGAAGGTTCAGTTAAATCCTCCTGACATCATCACCTGCCCACTCCCATCTCCCTTTGGTCAGTCTCTAATATGTGTTTCTATAGCAGTTTCTTCTTCCTCTATTCTGGCATTTTACCCGGGTAGTGCCATATTATAGTTTATTGTTTGTGTCTATTTCCCTATCAAGATTTTATGTTCCTGAAAGCAAGGTTTAGGTCTTATTCATCATTATTTTTCCTGTGTATGGCAGTTGAATTTGAAGTAGGAGATGGTCAGTTTCAGAGGCTTTCAGGAGGTGGAGTAAGAGAAGAACTGATAAGAGGCCCTTAGATTTTCTTGACCTTAGGGAAAGTGTTCTCTCTAGAAAGGTGGGGAGTAAATGGAGAGTTTTATAGTTTTCCTGCTCTTGAGTCAGTTTTGCCCTTTCTTACACCCCCTCCTGATGGAACTGTATTCTTTCCCATGACCTATGAGGATTCTACTATTGTTCCAAATCTAGCCCATATCCCCTTCTCTGTGTGATTTCTGCCTAATCCTATATTAAACTCACTGTGCTAAATTGACATGGCAGTTTGTGTTATATTACTAACACTTAATTATTCTTTCATATCTGTATCCATATCTTGAGCATGTTATTTATATTCTGTTTTTTTCCCATAATATTAATAGTGTGCTCAACTAATTCTTAGATTTTATGTATTGATTTTAATATACCATTACTGAATTATGTTAGGACGTTTTTTATTTTAATCTAGAAATCTTCATTTTGAATTCAGAGTTCACCAAAAAAAGGTTTTCAGTCTAAATTTAAAAGATGAGTAATGAAGCCTAATAGGTTGATATTTTAAACAAAAGATTTCTGTGATAAACTTCTGTAACCTTCTGTTTAGGAACTTCTTTTCCCTGTTTCTGTGTTCTGGTAGCACATGGTACCCATCTGTACATGTATTATTACTGGATTCTTAATATTAGTTTTTTTTTTTTTCCTTTTTTGTCTTTTTTCGTGACCGGCAACGGATTGCAACCCTCAGTGTTCCACCCGTACCGGACCGGGACCGGCAACGGGATCGCAACCCTCGGTGTTGCCCCCGCACCTCGCTCAGCCAGTGAGCGGCCGGTCTGTATGTGGGATCCGAACCCTCGGCGGGAGCGCTGCCGTGCTTCCCAAGCGGCGCACTGTAGCAGTGCGCCACCGGGCCGGCCCTGGATTCTTAATATTAGTTTTTGAGGTCTTTTTTTTATGGGCTCCAGGAGGCCAGGAATCATTAATTTCAGTTTTTACTTTTTGTATTCCTAGGATTTTTTTACACAGTAGTCCTGATTGAATAACTGAATGAATTTTTTTGGTTTCTATCACTGAGGTTCTGTAATAATAATAGGCTGATAAAAATCTATAATGTAGTTTTTGTTACAGCATCCAGTTTTCATTTGGATTGCAATTTATTTTTTCCATTTAAAAATAAATTTCAGGGGCCGGCCCGGTGGCTCAATGGATAGTGCGCCGCTTGGGAAGCGCGGCGGCGCTCCCGCCCGGGGGTTCGGATCCCACATACAGACCAGCCGCTCACTGGCTGAGCGAGGTGCGGGGGCAACACCGAGGGCTGCGATCCCGTTGCCGGTCCCGGTC
>NW_007726909.1:308866-315434 GCF_000696425.1 Galeopterus variegatus | reverse complement strand
TGCGATCCGTTGCCGGACACGGAAAAAGACAAAAGACAAAAAAAAAAAAAAAAAATTAAAAAAAAATAAAAATAAATTTCATTTTTCAGTTTAAAATGGTTTTTAAGGCATTACAAATAACTTCAAGATGTGGAGGTTACTCATCATATAACCAATGTTGTAGTTCTTGGTGTATATTTTACCCTCAGTAAATTCAAGTGTCTTCTTTTTTGTCTAAGAAATTGTATTTTTATAGAGGAGCCAGTAAAATGCCAGAGTTTTTACTTTAATTTTTAAATATATGCTTTTATTCAGTAGCTTCCATGTAAGAGCTAATTTAAGGTGGGAAAAGTTGGTTGGATTAAACAAAATAAACTTTCTCTTTCCAGATTGCAGCAATTCTTCGGAAACGAAAATTAGACTATTATTTACACAAGCTACTCCCTGAGATTCTACAATCTGCTTCATTTTTGACTGCTAATGGGGCCTTGTATATGGCTTTCTTTTGCATTTTAAGGTTGGTACTCATATTCACCGCTAGAAGTTAATACAAATTCCTTTGTTCAAATGGAAACAAGCAGATGTTTACATGAATGTTGTGTAGGTCACCACCTCTTTTTTTTTTCTTTCTTTTATCTGTGAAACGACATTTATCTCAAAGGAAGTTGGTAAAACCAGGATCTTTGGGTCTCTTGGCCTCGAAATGTGATATAAACTTTAAGTTACTGGTCAAGCAAAAATGCCTTAATATACCGCACATTTTCTGAGGCGTGTTATATTTATCAAGTTGTTGATCATGACTTCTTAGCTTTTCAGTTTTATAGATCAGGAATTCAAAGCAACTGTCTATGACGTAAGTTAGGGCCATGTGCAGTGAGCAAACTTCAAAAGGACTGTAAAGTGCACATTTTTATGTATAAAACAATAAGTTAACTCCTAGTATATCCTACCATTGGAACTTTTGATCCTGATTCAGTCTTATGTGAATTACCTATACTGCATGCTTTATATATTAGAGGTGGAGATAGAATTCAGTCTTTTGAGTGCTTTGACAGACACATTTGTAAGATACTTACTTTTTTATCTTTTTCTCCACTGATGGTTGAAAACCTAAACTAATGTTTTTTATATCTGTCAAATTAAAATATTAACATCCTCATATTGATGTTGTCCAAAGTAGTTCTACAGGTATATTTTAACTGCAATTAAAAATATAATTTCTTTTACAGGTTTTTTTCTCAGAGCATTGATATTTATAACTTCTAGATTACGCAGAATATAATTGATAATAATTTTATACTATTGAGCAATTCATGCCTTTAAATTTACTTGAAAAATCTATGTAAGGAAGGAAATTTCTTCATCATGTGGTCTCTGGAAAATTTCTAAGACTTTTTAAAACTCAAAGAATAAGGTTATACATAATTTAGGTTTTAAAAAACTACAGTAAGTGTAAGTTGCTCTCACAGCAAATTTCTTTATATTCTGTGGAACTGTTTGTTAACAGTGGAAGCATAAAATACTTAAAATTAAGGTAACATGCATGTTACTCCTATATCTGATTCATTGAGTTAATTTTCCTTTAGTTTTTATATTCAGTAACTTAAGTCCTTTGTGAATTTTATATTGGAAGGAAAACCACCTCCAGTCTTCTCAGGCTGGAGAAAGTTTTTGATGTCTGTTTCAGAAATACCCGAGTTATAGGTCCTCAGTATTTTTTCTAACCCTTTTTAATCTGAGCTTCAGTTACAAAGATCATTTTATCTGTGATTCTTGATCCCCATCTGTGTATATATAAATATATTTTTTGTATAATGCATCATTTAGAAATTGACCAACTTTTTTTTTTTTTTGGTGGCTGGCCAGTATAGGGATTGAACCCTGGCCCTTGGTCAGTTGACCAACTTTGTTCAGATATTGCTATTATTTTTATGTGCTGCTTCTCCCTTTCTTAGAAACATATTGTTTTGAAAGGAAAAAAAGTCACCTAAAATCTCCAAATTTCTTTTTTTTCTCTTAAAAAACCCAAGCAGCTATGACATTCTTAATGTATGAGACACTATGAAGATTCCTACTTTCAAAAAACATATTCTAATAAATGAAAAATGATATATACATAAAACTAAAAAATATAAAGTACTTTATTAAGTGCCATAAGAAAAAGTTGTCAAAGATTGTAGAAGCAAAGAAGGAAAAACATTTGTTGAATATCTGTCATGTATTCAAAAATAGTAATAATGAGAAAACAAAAATCAAAAGTGGTAATAAAAAATAATATTAATAACTATAGTAACAGCTAGCACTTTCTGAGTACTTACTATGTGCTCTGCATGATGCTGGGAAATAATCTCATGTAGTCCTCATAACATTGGTATGAGACAGGTAATATTATTATTCCCATTTAATATATAAGGAAATTGAGAACACAGAAGGTTTGCTTAGCCGGCAGTTTTGAATCAGGGAATGCCTGAATGAATGTGACTAAATTATTGTAGCAGCCTTAATGAGAGATGATGAGGGACTTAACTAAGGTAGGGACAGTGAATTTGAGAGGAATTTGAGAGATAAATTGTATATGGAATCATTTAAGGGAATGACTTAATATATGGATGAGGTAAGGGAAACAAAGTTGAGGGAGATTCTAAATGTCCAACGTAAATGGATAGGTAGTTGTTGATGTCATTAACCTAGGAAAATAGAGGAGGGAGAACAAATTAATAGGGATGGAGGAGAGATAATGAGTTTGGTTTTAGACATGTTGAATTTAAGGTGCAATGGGACATTTAGAGAGAGGTTGGACTGAGAAGGGAAACTTCTGTTTGTAATAACTGAAATGACCAACTAGGAGTTTCATACAAAAATTCCAAATTTGAATTTCAGGAAGATACTTGGAAAATTCTACTCATGGTCTCCTGGCTTTGGTGCCGCTTTGCCAGCATCTTATGTGGCCATTCTGATTGAAAGAAAAAGCAGGTAAAATTTTACATATGTATGTATTTAATTGAAATGGTTACCTATCCCTCACCCCAACCAGAATTTTTTTTTTGCTTATCAGTGATTGTAGTTCACAGATGAGAAATATTTCAAGATATATATTTTTTAGCTCTGTAAATATTTGATTGAAAATTAATTTTTTATTAATATTATCATTTATAATTATTAATTATATAAAGATTGACATTATAGAGCAATAATAGTCTCTGTTTACTAAAAGTTAGAGAATTCTATGATATGACCTAACTAAAACAGGGCACGTACAAATTCTAATGAAAGAGCTTTTCCATGGCCTCAATACCATTATAACACCTAAGAAAATTAACAATAGTTTGCTGTTATCATGTAGATCTGTACTTTGCTTCAGGCTCATTGAGAGACCTCTGTTAAATCAATCAATGAATTATTTATTTATTTCTTGACACAATGACGGGAGCTGATCAATTATTATTTTTAGGTCTTCTTGTCATTAAAAAAAGTTTTGATTGTTATTAACCTGAAATTTTCCATGTGAATTAATAAGATTTCCATAAAATATTTCAAACTTGTGTAGTAAGTCAGGTAAACAGTTGAAGTTAAAGTTTTTGCATAAGAGAATGTTTGCCACATAATTATTTTTATTACTGAGAAATCTACCTTTTTTTCCATAGAGTCAAGATGGAGTCATATATTAAAATCTTTCAGTCATGAAAATGTTTATTATAGTAACTGTATACTATACATACTCCTGGTATACATACTCCTAGTAAGAGTATGAATAGATCTTATCAGATAACTGAATTTTTACTTCAACCACCTGAAGTCACTCTTACTTTTGTAAATATAATAGTATTTAAATTTTTGTGGTTCTTGGTTTGATTATATCATGATACTTTTAGATTGTTAGAATTACTGAACTCAGAGGACTGGTGAATATTATAACCTCAGCAAAATCAAGTCAGTAATGTCAGAAACTTGGGTTTTACTTCACCTGAGAGGACAGTTGCACCATGGTTGTTAAAGCGTGGATTCTGGAGCTGTAATATCTGTCTCAGGAGCCTGGCTCTGCCGTTTACTGTGTGACCTCTATGGCTTATTCCTTACCTGAGAAATGGAAATAGTGATAATCTACTTGTAGGGTTGTTCAGGGAATTAAGTGAGATAATATGTTTAAAAATGCTTAGAACAGTGCCTGGCACACAGTAAGTGTTATATATGTATTAAGTATTATTATTGTATTTTGCCCATAAGTAATGATGGAGTTTTTCTGGTGATTGTAACTTCCTGGTCAATTTTAAAATGTGAATATTAGTTTTGGAAATATATTTTCAAGATATATGTTACTGATATATGAAGCTTTAAAGATGCTTTAAATCAAGTATGCTACTATTTATTTTTAGCACTTGAATAATAAGCATTTTTGTAGTTATGTGCTGCTTCTCAAAAACAACTGTTGAAATGAACAACATCAACTAGAGTTAATAGTTGTTAATATTTTGCCATTTTTCTTTATTTGTATGTGAATGTATGTGTATGTATGTGCGGTTTTGTGTGTGTGTGAATCAAATGGAAACATTGTAGACATCATGACTCTTTACTTGTATATACTTCAGCATGCATCTCCTAAAATAATGGTATTCTACATAATTACAATGCTATTATGACCTGTAAGAAAATTAGCAATCATTCCTTAATACCATCCAGTCCATATTGTCCTAAAATGGCTTTGATAGTTTTTTTTAATGAATCAGAATGTGGTCAAAAGTTTATATATGTTATTTCTTTGTTTTCTTTTAATGTAGGATAGTCTTCCCACTTTTTTCCCATGGCATTGACTTATTGAAGTGACCAGGCCAGTTGTCTTGTTGTATGTAACACATTTCTGGTTTTGTCTGAATTGTTTCATCATGGAATTGCTTAATTCGTTAATTTATCAATTAATTTTGGTAATTCATGTTTATGTGTACTTCCTGTAAACTTAAAGTTCCATCTAAAAGCTTGAATAGATTCAAATTGAACATTCTTCATAAGAATGTACTTCAAAAATGATACTGAGGCAATCAGGAGGTACATAGCTTGATGGTTCTGAGTTTAAATATGTGATTAAGGTGTCGCTTACCAGATCTTTCCAATAAATATATTATTTATGGTGAATTAAATTAATGGATTTCCTGATATTCCACAGTTCTTGCTTTGCTGGAATAAACCTCACTCAATCATGACATTAGTATTTGTGAGATTGGCTAGGCATTGTGTGTGTGCATGCGTGCTTACGTGTGTTCTTTATTAGGTTTGAGTGTCAGTGTGATATTCACTTAATAAAGTATGTCAGAAGTTTTACTCCTTTTTCCTTGCTCTGGAATAGCTTAAGTAGCAATTAATTTTCCAGCCTTTGAATGTTTGGTCAATTTCCTCTGTGAAACCTCCTGGGCATGACTCCTTTTGGGTGGTAGTTCTTAAAAAAAAAAGTTATGTTTCCTCTATGGAAATAGGTCTGCTTACACTTTCAAGTCATTCAATAAAGAGTTTTAGTAACTGTCTTTAAGAGTTAAGAAGTTATCTATCTCTTAAAAATTTTCCATTTTCCAGAAATTATCCATTTAAAAAGATTTTTATGTTTGTGTGGAGTTGTACAAAGTAGTCTGTTATTTGACTGAATTTTCTGTTTTTCGGTAGTTATTTCTCAACTTGTTTATTTTGCATAATTTTGTTATTTCCTTTTTATGAAGTTAGAAATTTTTTGATCTTTTTTTTCAATGAATTATCTTATTTTTTAGTTCTGGGTTTTGTGTGTCTGTGTGTTGTAAGTCTTGTTTTTCTTCTACTTTCTTTTTACTCATTTGCTTTCATTTTTGAAAACTTATTAGTTTGGTGCTTTATTTATTTTCACTCTTTATGCTATTGATATAAGTATTTAAAGTTATGAATTTTCTCCTGATAACTGCTTTAATTGTATACTGTAGATTCTGGTATGTAGTATTTTCATTAATATCATTTTCTAGAAATTATGCAATTTTAGTTTTATTTTTCCTTTGATATAAGAATTATTTAGTAGCAAGTTTAAGAAGATGGAAGGGCTTCTTTGTTATTAATTTCTAGTTTTTATTGCATTCTTACTTGAGAATGTTGTTTGTAGTATTTCCTCTGTATGGAACTTAAAATTTTCTTTGTGGCTTAATTTATGTTCAGTTTTTGTGACTTCTATGAATGCTTGAAGAAAAGGTGTATTCTCTATTGTTTGGCTTCAAAGGTTGATAGCCATAAGATCTATGGTATTGAGTATGTTATTTAGGTTGTATCTTCATTTTGAGGTGGAATCACTAGCATTAAAATGTATATTTTTCATGTAATTTAATGCTTTTTGGCTTGAGTTCTATATTTTTTAGATAACAAGATTACAACTCTAGCTTTCTTTTTGTTTGCATTTGCTAGTATGTCTTTACCTTTCTGAAATCATTTGTTTTATGTCTTTCTCATATACAGCATAAATTTGGGTTTTATTTGGTGAACCAATCCGAAAATCTTTTTTTTTTTTGTCTTTTTTCGGGACGGGCAAAAAAATCCAAACCCCAAAGCCGTCACCCCAACGGGCCGGCCGCCCGCACCCGCGACCGAC
>NW_007726909.1:289081-307957 GCF_000696425.1 Galeopterus variegatus | reverse complement strand
CCGAACCCTCGGCGGGAGCGCTGCCGCGCTTTCCAAGCGGCGCACTGTAGCAGTGCGCCACCGGGCCGGCCCCGAAAATCTTTTTGTTTTAGCATGTTATTTAATAAGCTGATGTACATTTACTGGTACCACTGATAACACTGATACCATTCAATACTGCCACTAATGTGTTTGGTTTTAGTTCTACCATATTATTTTATGTTATGTTTACTGTGTCTGTCATATATGGTCTGTCTTTTTTTAACTTTTAATTTTGAAATGATTATAGACTCACAAAAATTTGCACAAATAGTACAGAGTAACTTGAACCCTTAACCCAGCCTGTCTGTAATGATGGCATCTTATATAACTGTAGTTTAAAATCAGGAAGTTGACATTACTGTCACTACTCTACTCTTATTCAGTATTCATTAGTTTTTACATGCACTCATACGTTTATGTGTATAATTCTGTGCAGTTTGTCCTCATTTATAGGTTTGTTTAACCAACAACATAATTTGTATAAAAAACTGTTTTATCACCAGAAAGGATCTCCTTTGTGTTATCCCATGTAGTTGCACTGCTCCCCGCCAATTCCTGTCTCTTAGTAATGACCAGTCTGTTTTCCATTTCTAAACTTATGTCATTTTGAGGAAATTATATAAATGGAATCATCATGCAATGTGTTTTTAATTAGGCTGCTGCTGCTTCTTTTTTCTTTTTTCAACTAAGCATCATACTCTTGAGATCCATCCTAGGTGTTGCCTATATCCCTAGTTGATTTCTTTTTATTGCTGAGTAGATTATTATATGGATGTACCAGAGTTTGTTTAAATATGGACCTGTTTAAGGACATTTATGTTGTTTCTAGTTTTTAGCTACTCCATCTATGGACATGGTATGTCTCTTATTTAGATCTTTTATTTCTTTCATCAGGTTTTATAATTTGCAGAATACATCTGCTATACATGTTTTATTAGATTTACACCTAAGTGTTTCCCTTTTGGGGATAATTGCAAATGGTATTATTATTACTATTTTTTGGTAACAGCTTTATTGTCATAAATTATATTTGTATTTCATACAGTTCACCCTATTTAAAAGTGTAAAATTCATTGTTTTTTCTGAACATCCATCACCACAATCAACTTTAGAACATCTTCTTTACATTGAAAAGAAAGTCCTTTGCTGTCACTCCTAAACTATCTCATTCTCCCTGCCAAGTTCTAGGCAACCATTAGTCTATTTTCTGTCCCGATATATTTGCCTATTCTGGATAGTTTATATAAATGGAATTATACAATATGAGGTCACTGGTGTCTGGCTTATTTCACTGAACAAAATGGGTTCAAGGTTCATTGATGTAGTACATATCATTATTTCATTGCTTTTTATTGCTGAATAAATAATTCACTATATGGATATGTCATGTTTTATTTGTTCATCAGTTGATGGAAATTTGCATTGTTTACACTTCTTGGTTATAAATGATGCTGTTTTGAATATTTGTATAAACATTTTTGTATGGACATATGTTCTTATTTCTCTGGGTTATGTAGCCAAGAGTGGAATTGCTGGCTTATATGGTAAATGTTTTTAACCTTTTGAGGAACTGCCAAATTGTTTACTGAAGTGGTTGAACCATTTTCCATTCTCTCCAGCAGTGATGAAGGATCCGATTTCTCCATATCATGGCCAACACTTGTTATTATATATATGTCTTTCTGATTATAGTCATACTGTAATCAGATGTGAAGGGTGTGAAGTATTATTTCATTGTGTCTTTGATTTGCGTTTCCAGGATGACTTATGATATTGAGCATCTTTTAATGTACTTTTTGTTTTTGGCCAACTGCATATCTTCTTTGGAGAAATGTCTATTCAGGCTCTTTGCCCAATTTTTAATTGGGTTCTTTACCTTTTTTTTTTTTGTGGCTGGCAAGTGTCTTTTAATTATTGAATTGTAAGGGTTCTTTAGATATTCTAAATATAAGTCCCTTATCAGATATATAATTTACAAATATTTTCTCCTATTTATTGTGTTGTCTTTTCACTTTCTTCATTGTGTCCTTTGAGCACAAAAGTTTATAATTTGGACGAAGTCTAGTTATCTATTTTATTCTTTTGCTGGTTGTGTTTTTGGTGTCATATTTAAGAAATCATTGCTAACACAAAGATTTACTCTTACGTGTTATTTTTTTTAAGTTTTATAGTTTTAACTCTTACATTTAGGTCTTTCATTTTGAGTTAGTTTTTGTATATGTTGTGAGGTAAGGGGTTATTGTGTTTTTAATTTTATTTTTCATATGCTTTTTATGATATATAAATATGATTGATTTGTGTGTGTTGATCTTGACTCCTGTGACCTCACTGAACTCTCTTATTCTAAGAGTTTTTGGTAAATTCCTTGAGATTTTCTACAATTGTTTTGTTTGCAAATAGGAACAGTTTTATTTCTTCTTTTCTAGTCTATATGTCTTTTATTTCCTTTTTTGCCTTATTGTGTGGGACATTCTTGCCTTGTTCCTGATCTTACGGGAAGGCATTCAGTCTTTTACCATTAAGGATGAGGTTGGCTGTAGGGGTTTTTAAGATGCACTTTACTGGGTGTAGGATGTTCACATCTATTCCTAGTTTGCTGAGAAGGTTTATCATGAAAGGGTATAATATTTTGTCAAATGTCTTTTCTGCATCAGTGATATGACCATTTGATTTTTCTTCTTAAGCCTATTATCAGTAAGGTCAAGGTTGTTGATAGTGTTATTTATTTATAGCTGGGTTTCTGAACCTTGGCACTATTGATGTGTTTTGAATGAGATAATTCTGTAATGGGAGGGCTGTCTTCTACATAGTACCTGTACATGGCATTAGCACTCCCTTCCCCTCCCCACCAAGTTGAGACAACCAAAAATGTCTCCAGAGATTACCAGTGTCCCCATGGGACAAATCATTCCTTGTTGAGAACTACTGGTGTATATCTTTACTAATTTTTTTGGTTCAGTTTTATCATTTGCTGAGAGAAACATAAAATCTTCAACTGTGGCTCTGGAATTGTCTATTTTTCTCTTTAATGTATCAAATTCTGTGAAGTTTTATGGGTGTATACACATTTATGGTTGCCATTTCTTCATGGTTAATTTAACCTTTTATCAATATGAAATGTCCTTCAGATAATTTCATCAATATGAAATGTAGCTTAGAAGCTTCTTTTTGTTCTGAAGTCTATTTTTGTTTTCTTTTAATATAGCTAGTTACTTCAGGCTTCTCATGCTTCCTGTTTGCATAGTCTGTATTTTTCTTTTTAATTGATTTCAAGCATTTGTGTCTTTATATTTAAGGTATATTTTTAGCAGATAACGTATAGTTGGGTCTGGTTTTTATGCATCTATTCGGCTAGATTATTTAGTCCATTAACATTTGATGTATTTTTTGATATAACTATATTAGGTTTACCATTTTATTATTTTTGTTTGTTTTGTTTTTCATTTCTGTTCATCCTTAGTATTATTTGAATTGTTTTTCTTTTTTAGAATTTTATTTGAATTTTTTCATTTTTTTTTTTTTTTTTTAGTGCTTTCTCTATGTACTATATTATACACTTTTAACTTTTCAGGTTTTAGTGTTAATATTTTACCACCTTGAAAAATGTAGAAATCTGGGCCGGCCCGGTGGCGCACTGCTACAGTGCACCGCTTGGGAAGCGCGGCAGCCCTCCCGCCGAGGGTTGGGATCCCACATACAGACCGGCCGCTCACTGGCTGAGCTAGCTGCGGGAGCAACACCGAGGGTTGCGATCCCGTTGCCGGTCCCGGTCCGGTACGGGCACAACACTGAGGGTTGCGATCCCGGCAGCCCTCCCGCCGAGGGTTCGGATCCCACATACAGACCGGCCGCTCACTGGCTGAGCTAGCTGCGGGAGCAACACCGAGGGTTGCGATCCCGTTGCCGGTCCCGGTCCGGTACGGGCACAACACTGAGGGTTGCGATCCGTTGCCGGTCACAAAAAAAGACAAAAAGGAAAAAAAAAATGTAGAAATCTAAGTCCATCTTAGAGGCTACTTACCATAGGATGTTTTTCTTTTTTACTCTTTCTTTGAACCCTTAGTTTGAATTCAATGACACAAAAGTAAAAGTGTGTTATTAATATTAAAAGCAATAACTTATTAGGGGATAAAGAGAGGTTTCCTGGAAGTGAAGTGATAACATGGATTTGAGTTGCTAGTTTATTTCCTATTTTATTTTCAGCTTTGATAGGAGAATTTTTAAAAAACGATTTTTAAGCTTTCTGCTTTTATTTTCTGTAAGTGAGCTTTTGCACTGGTGTTTCATTCTTAGACACTGGTTTTACACAGAAAATTTGTAGGTGTTATAGATTATGACCTATTCTAAATATTAGCTGAAGTGTTTCTAATTGTTTTAAATACTTAATTAGAATTTTAAGTCTAGCTTTGTTTATCTTCTTTATAAGTGGCACCACCACATGGTTGTTGAAGAAGGACTGATCTTTCCATTGATTTCATTGTTATAAAATTGAATTCTTTGCGGGCCGGCCCGGTGGAGCACTGGAGAGTGCGCCGCTTGGGAGCGCGGCGGCGCTCCCACCGAGGGTTTGGATCCCATGTGGAGACTGGTTCCCACTCACTGGCTGAGTGCGGTGCGGGCGCGACACCGAGGGTTGCAATCCTGTTACCGGTCAGTTAAAAAAAAAAAAAAAAAATTGAATTCTTTGTGTTATGTTTTAATTTAGTTCTGTCGTTTATTAGGTGATGCAGTTAACTGTATTGGGAAATAGCTTTGCAGTTCATTTTGTTGAAAGTAGTGTATGTGTATGCATATGAACCGCAAATCCAGGTGGATTTTTCTAATTAAAAAATTAAAAACTTTTAAGTTTTTAATATTTTAGTGTTGTTCAGAAGCCAGTAATGTTTTTAAAAAGCAGGTTTTGTATATATATATTTTTGGAGTTAAACTTTGAACAGAGAAAAGCAAATATTTTTGCTTTATCTTTTTACAAGTTGCCTAAAGTGTGTCTTGTTTTAATCAAATCTAGTTTGTACTTATCTGGAATCATGTAAAAGTTAATTTAGTGGCCTAATTTTCTCTGAAAAAGTATTAGTTACTTACTACAAATTTATATTAAGATTTCATTAAATGTCAAGATCTTTCAACAGATTATAAGTGACTTTACAAAGGTTGAAGTTATGTGTATTTTAAAATTATTACATTTAGTGCCCAGAATGAAGCATATTAATATTATAGTTTTTATAAGGAAAAGAGATTTATATTTATGCCTTTAACTCACAGAGAAAATCAATGATATTCTGGTGGACATAGCCATTAAGCAGCTAGAAATGTGAGTCTAGATTCAGGGGAAAGGTGGTAAATAGAAAAATAAAACTTTACAGAGGTTTCCTTCTTATAGGTGGGCATTGAAGCTATGGGAGTAGGTTAAAAAGTGAAATCCCAGTGTTGAGGAGGTCTGAGGTTGAAAGCTGGGAAACAGCAACATTTAAGGAGTCAGTTGTCAGTTGAAATGTGTACAGTTCAGTCTTTTTTCTATAAGTACCAGTAATATATTAGAAGAAGTGGAAGAAACATATTGTGGAGGACTAGCAGTTCTTTTTCAAAATGGCAAATAGTGGTAGTCCTAATATTTAAACCTCTGAAGCCTTATTAATAGTGAAATTTTTACTCTGATATTATACTGTTTAATCAGTTTTTCAGAAAGCATTCAATGAGGTAAGAACATACAATATGGATCTCTATATCTATCTATCTGTCTATCTATTTATCTATCTATCTATATCGATTGATCTAGATATCTATCTAGATATCCATGTAGATATAGATATATAGATGAAGGTTTGTGTATATTCATAAATATGTCTTCATCTATATATCTCTTTCCTTCCTACCTTCTTTCTAATCCATTCATTGACTGATCCATCATCCATCCCTCTATCCCTCCATCCTTCTGTCTCTTCCTCCTTCCCTTTCTCCCTTTCCAGAATTAAGTACGCTTTGCCAGCTAATTCCTGACACCTAGTAAGAGGGTGGATTACTTAAATCTTAATCACATCATTGAGGGGTTCTGAGAAAGCTTTGAAGTTGTTTCCAGGGTTGCTTAAAAAATTTGTGCCACAAAGAACTGTGATCATAGTAACTCAGCAGGAAGCATTGGTAACATCTAGTTTATCCCTAGGAGGGCTGTTAAGAACTAGTCTTCTCTTTTTCTTTGTAGGAAGTGCTTTGTTTGTGGTCAGCAAGAAGTTGTTCTGATGGATATTGTTTTGTAGAATTGCTGTGGAATTTGCTTTGATATTTAGTATTAGTTTAGATAACTATGTTAAAAACTGTTATGTGCCCACAGGTGAGCATGGATTAAATGTCAAAAATTGCTTATTTATTCCAGGCTTACTCTTGGGTTGAATCATTAAATTGCACCACGGTAGTAGAAATTCCTAAACAGATACGAGGGTACTTCAAAAAGTTCCCGGAAAAATAGAATTAAAAGATGATATGAATCTTTCCATGAACTTTTTCATGTACCTGCATTTGACCAAAATGAATGAACCGTATAATTATGTCAGTAAAGGAATACCATGAATTTGGTCTATAAATTCTTAGCATCTTGAAGTTTCAGTGGTATGTTATCTTCACAGGGAGAAAACTATATTACTTTTCAGTCTTCTGAAAAATTTACTGTGTATTATGTACTGTACATAATAGAATATGATCATAGATTCTTGCTGTAGACTGGAAGTTTATCTTGTTCATTTTTATACCTTAAGGAATTATTTTTATACTCTTCTAAAACATTCTGACAGATGAAAATCTATTATATCTTAAAAGATTTTCTGGGATGATTAAATAGCATTTCTTAGTAAACTATTACAATATTTAGGAACTTTTGCTTTGTTTTTCTTTTAGCTCTAATTTCTCCTTATTTGTAGAACATATATTTTTATATGTATCTTTTATATGTATAGGATATATAAGTATTTAGAATTTACAAGTTACATTGTTTCTACTGTACTCCCCAGTGACCTCAGTTATGAAATGTGTTACATAGTGTCGTTCAGAACTTTGAGATTAGCTAAAGAGTATATATACCAAAGTTCCCAGAAAAAAAAAGAATTATTGTTCATCAAATTAGAAATCATAATGTTGTTAGAATATAATAATGCGTGGAATTTCATCAGGATGTGAGAATACTTTTTAATTTACTAAGATGTCACAGAAAATTTAATTTTTCCTGTTGGAATGATGATTATAGAGTAAGTTCCTATAGCAGTGGTTCTTAATACTTTTTTAGATAATATCCCTGGATGTGTACACCCACTTAAATTTTGTATGCAAATTTAAGAGATTCACTTCCGCCGCCCCCCGCCCCCCCCAAAAAAAGAAATACCAGACTACTTACTACTTATTTGCTGAGCTTCACCAGTCTTCTAATCTAGTGGTTCTTAGAATGGTAGTACATGTTTATTAGAAACTCCTGTGAAGTTTAAAAAGTTGCTTATTGTCCCTCTAGGCCCCAGCCCCTCCTCTTCAGGCCTATGCCACCCTGTGTTCTAACTGGTACCTCCCCCTTCTCCATCACTGTTGTAGTAGTGTTTTAATATGTAACTTGGTTTCCATAGAGGATTTACTCACTAGGAGAGGAGTGGCTTCTTTGTCTTCTCCTTTAGACTAGATACAGTCAAGTGTTAAATAATAAAAAGGCATTTAATTAACTTTAGTCAGTTTCTTGTTAAATCTCAGAATTTAATGATATCTTAGTAGTGTGAAGATTTTCTGCTGTAGAAGCAGTGCATTGGACAGAACCCGAAACTGGAGTCAGATGAACTGAATGCTAATTTTAGCTTGTCCTTTTGCTACTTTAAAATTTTTAAGGAAACCGCTTAACTTCTCTGATTCTTGGTCTTCAACAGAGTGAGGATAATAGTGTCTGCATTATATTTCCTAGGACTATTGGGAGGGTAAAATCTGATTTCAAAATACTGATTATACCTTGTAAATGTTAAATTTTATGCAAATGTAATCTGTTGACTTCTTTGCTTGCTAATAAATTGGTATCATTAATTGGCTCTCTCTCCTTCTGATGGCTATCTTTGGTGATTATGTTTATAATACATTATATGTCTATAATACTCATGCTCCTTTTAAAAAATTTTTGTTACTTTTTTGTATGCTTTAGGCTGGGTTCCTAGAAACACCTTGATGGTTATATTTCTAGTAATTCCACAATTATTTGTTTAGCACCGCTTATTTGGAAGGTACTATTGCAGGTTTATGAAAATGTAAAAGTAAACAAGATAATCTTTGTTTGTTACTTTTTTGTATGCTTTAGGCTGGGTTCCTAGAAACACCTTGATGGTTATATTTCTAATAATTCCACAATTATTTGTTTAGCACCGCTTAGTTGGAAGGTACTATTGCAGGTTCATGAAAATGTAAAAGTAAACAAGATAATCTTTGCTCTGTGGTTAAAGATAAACAATTTTGTTATCAGGTAGATGGAAGTTAGTGATGAAATGGTAAGCTGCATTACTGTTGAATTAAGCTAGTGGAACAAATGTTTAAAAAAATAGCATCATACCTTAGTTCACTTTATAATGAAATGTATTATCAGGCACTACCACTGAATATACAGAAATATTTTTATTTTGGAATTTGTAATTAAGGATTTTCTTTTCTTCATATGTTACCAGTTTTGGATGAAAGGAAGTATCACTTGAGGAGCATTTAAATTTTCTTCTGTGTATGTGTGACTCTTGGATGTTAATGTTACCCTAATTTTTCTTTATATAATTTATTTAAAATAAGTAATATTAGAACATTTTTGATTTAGAATTTGGTAGGAAATGACAAGATTAGTAAGAATTAGTAAGAACAATTTCAATCCATATATAGAAATCATAGAAAGGACATGAAAGGGAACTTACAGATCATCCTGCCAGTGACTTAAATCATTTTTTTTTGGAGGAGCAATATAGGGTTCTACTGTTCTGCTCAGGTGCATAAGAGCCTGCTGAGGAGGGAGATTGTCTGGGAGATATGGCAGAGTAGGTCCTAAACCCTCTTCTCCTTTGTTTGTTTCTTTCTGTTTTTTGGTGGCTAGTTGGAACTGGAATCTGAACCCCTTCCCTTTTCAACCATAGTAAGTCCAGTGTTATATTTTATATGTTGGTGATAAATATAAATTTTTTCTTTAAATAATTTTTATGTTTTAAAAATGTAAGTAGATAAATAGTCCTGTTCCCTCTTTTAATGACAAAATTAGAGTACCAGAGAATTACAGTTAAGTAGAACCCTGATTTCCTAATTTTACCTCAGCCTTCTTCAGTTAAATCATACTACCTCCATGTGACTTTGGGGATATTAAAATCTTGGTAAGCCATTTTAAATAATGATCAAGGCCATATATGAATCTGACATCAAGAAGATTTCATTGACAATATTAATGTGAAGAGTTGGCATGATACTTAAATGAAAGTGATTTGATATTGGTACTTATTTTTTATATAAAGTATTTTTTTCTTTGATTACTGGAAGTGTTTATAATTGAAACCTACATAAGTTTTTTGTAATTTTCAGAATTTGTTGTTTGAACTTTGCACTTGCACTCTTAAAACATGTTTCCTAGGGAAGAGGATATTCATTTCTTATATGCAGTGCAAGCTAAATAAACCGATTAAAGGCAGAAAATAGTTCTTATCTTTAATTTCTACCTGAATTCTCATTAAGTAAGTTTGGTAAATGTGCAGTTTTTCCGTAAAGTGAGTGTTTATAGAACTTTTGTTTGTCCTTTGGTGTTAAAAAGTTCTCTTAGTGCCTGACTCTTCACTTAACAACAGAATTAAAACCAGGGTGACTTAGTATGATTTATAATGACATCTAATGAAATGAACAATTGCATTGTGTGAAACAAAGTAAACCTGACTTTTTTTGGGGAATAAATTTTCATTTAGTCAGAATTGTTCTGGATTTGACTTTTTGGCAAGATGAGTTCATTAGAATTCTTTATTACTAAATTTAGGATTTTCTAGCGTAAACATAGACTAGTAACAAATACTACTCTTCCTGATAACAAATAACAATAAGGCAATAGTAATTTGAAAAATTTAGTTAATGAATACTAAACAGAATGACTGATAAAATCTATTTAGATACAACCATTAGGGCACTGAAAACTTAGTTCAGCACAATCTACCCTTTTTTTCTAAGATACAGGTATGTTTCTCAACTCCTGGTAATTCTTTTGATCTCTAAGAAATGATAGCGTGATTATTAAGTCAAATTGAAGCTTAATCTCACTCTGTCTTTCTAAAATTATTTGCAGGAGAGGGCTGCTCACAATTTATATGGCCAACTTGGTAAGTAATTCTGTTTTTTTACCTTTGAGGTTTTTCCACGTGCTTTTTTATCTTTTTATTTTTTAAAATCACATTTCTTTAAAAATAAAAAATGAGAGCCACTTGCATTTGAGAATATTTTCTGTCTCTGTTTTAAAGGATAGACTTAAATGTTTAAAAGAGCCTTGATTCCATCTGTTTTTTTTCTGTCATGTAGGACTGAACTTCACTTATTTTGGAAGGAAGGTGATTCATTGTTCCATGACCTTCATGACTTTTTTTCTTTAAGTTTAGGTCATTATCTTTGATGTGCTATGTATGTGTATATATATATTGAATTTCATACTCTACCTTTGTTATAATTTCTTAAGGAAAAAATGATTTAAGGATGGGTTTTTATGATGTACATTCTTCTTGGATATTAAAACAATATTGTTACTATGTCCAAACACTGAGTATATTTAATTATCTAATTAGGCTTCTAAATTTCTGAGTTTACAGAAAGGAAGTTAATGTTATCTAGTCTGATATTCTTGACAATATAATCAAGGTTATATAAATATTTTTGCCAAGTTCATATTTCAAAACCACATTTACATTAAAATCTTTTAAAGTTATTTTATAGAATTGATAGGCAACATTTAAAAATTCAACTAAGAACAGATAAATAACTACATATTTGCCTAAGGATAGGTTCTTGAATTCCTTAAGAAGGGAGTATATTTCAGAGTTATATTTAGCAGTTCTTTTCAGCTATAAAATATTTAATTTTTTCTCAGTACTTACTATGTGTTAGTTACTGTGCTAGATGCTGATAAGCAAGATGGAGATAGCTATTGCATTTATGGAGCTTACTGTCTAGCGGAGAAGTCACAGAAGAAATAATAATGTGTGAAAAGGACTGTTATGTAAAATAGAATTCTATAGGAGCCATAATAGTAGCACCAAACTACTCTGGGTGGGAAGGGTTTGATCAGAGAAAAGTGGTTCTAACCCTTTATAAGTCATAGACCTCTTTGAGAATCTGATGACAGATTTGGACATTCTTCACAGGAAACTACTTGTGTACAGAAAGACACTCAAATTTTCATGTAATTTTAGAGGTTTTATGCACCACCAATTAAGAAAACCTAGGTTATACCATCAGATAAGTTATTTGAAAATATTGCAGACAACTATGTGTTCTAAGTTCTTTTAATTGCAATGAAAGGGACATTTCTGGAAAACAGGAGAGAAAAGACTAGTTAAAGGATTTCTTTTTGATTTTATTCTTCTTGAAAGAATTCTTTCTAGAATGTAAGCTCTGTGAGGTCAGGGACTTTTTGATTTTATTTGCCATTGTATGACAAGCACCTAAATTGAGTCTGGCATGTAGAAATTTGATAATTATTTGTTGGGTTAATAATAATCTTGTTGGGTGTAGAATTCTAAGTTGACAACTATTTAAAGACAATCCTTTATCATTGTTTTCTATAGATACTTTTTGGAATCTGTTGTCAGTCTGATTTTACTTTTTAGGCAATTTCTCTTTCTCAAATGTTTTTAAGATTTTCTTTTTATCTTTGGCATGTTGGGTTCACTGGGATGTAGACGTATTTCTATTTAGTTTGATCAGAACTCAATTTGCTTCTTAAATATGAGGACTAATGGTTAGTTCTGGAATTAAATTCTTATCCATTCTCTCTTTGAATCTTGCTTCTCCCTAGTCACTATATTTTATTATTCTGGAACTCCTTTTAAATGTATGTTAAGCCTTCTTATTTTTCTCTCCATGTTTTACTTGCTCTTTAACATTCTTCTACTTTTCTTCTCTTTATGCTGAATTCTAGTTATCTCTTCAGATCTCTCCAAGTTAGCTCACCTTTTTACCGGTTTTTTTTTTTTTCCTTTTTGTCTTTTTCCGTGTCCGGCAACGGATCGCAACCCTCAGTGTCGCCCCCGTACCGGACCAGGACCGGCAAGGGGATCGCAACCCTCGGTGTTGCCCCCGCGCCTCGCTCAGCCAGTGAGCAGGAACCGGTCTGTATGTGGGATCCGAACCCTCAGCGGGAGCGCCACCACACTCCCAAGCGGCGCACTATAGCAGTGCGCCACCGGGCCGGCCCTTTACCTGTTTTTAATGTACTGTTTACACAGACTTACCTCCTGTTTTGAATACTGCTGCAGGTAGTGCTTTTATTTTATTTATTTATTTATTTTTCCTTTTTGTCCTTTTTACTGACCGGTAACTGGATCGCAACCCTCGGTATTGCGCCTGCACCGTGCTCAGCCAGTGAGTGGGAACTGGTCTCCACATGGGATCCGAACCCTCGGCGGGAGCGCCACCGCGCTCCCAAGCGGTGCACTCTCCAGTGCGCCACCAGGCCGGCCCGGGGTAGTGCTTTTAAAATACAGGTATTCTGAAAAATTCTCTGTAGTGCAAATTCCATCAGGAAAAAACCCCACAAAGTTATAGTGCATTTATAATAATTATAATTGTATTCACTTAATTTTCGTGACAGGAGAGAACCATTTTGACTAAGGCTTTGATAAGAATCAAATTCTTTGCTTATTACTCTACCTGTCCGATGATTGGAAGAACTTTTGACAATCTGTCTTCTGCCTTTATGCATTTCAAATCATATTTCTTTTTCATTATGCACATATTTTCAGGGCTTGGCACCCTAGGATATGTTCACATGTCAGTATGGCCTCTGGTCCTTCACCTTTGTTTTGTGACAGGGTAAGTTGGCACAGTGAATGGTAGAATGTTTCTGAAAGCCACTCATTCAATGGGCTACTAGCAATCAATTTTCTGTACCTATAAGCAACTGGAAAGAAAATTAATGAGTGTATCTTGCTAAACCCAAACTAAATGTATCCCAGTCTACTTCTATTAAGCTGAATCCCAAAGTGATTGTGGCTACTCTAGTGCTATTCACTGCAAGGGAAAGTGTGACAGAGAAATCACAACATAAAGTGGTAGTGATCTTAATCGTCTATTGTTAAAATGCCTTGCTTTTGTAGATTTTACTTAAATGTGACTATGTGAACAGATTATGCAGGGCTTTTCTCAAGGCTTGGAAGATGCCTGTGAAAATGAGGGGTTCTTTATGCCTCTCTGGCCTTCTCTCTTACCATTTTCCCCTTTCTCATTCTCTACTTCAGCCATATGTTCATTGAACATGACAAACATGGTTCCTCTTTCGTTCCTTGATATTTGCAACTTCCTCTGTTTTGAGCTCTTACCCCCAGAAATCTGCATGTCTTTGTTCTTTCATTTCATTGAGACTCTGCTGAAGTGTCACTGTTGTGAAGCCTTCCATACCTGTCCCACATAAAATTACAGCCACCTTTCATGTCACACATACCCTAGTGCTCCCTAACCCATTTATCACTTTTTTTTTTATGGAATTTACCAACCTCTGACATACATCTTTTTTGCTTATTTTTTTATGGTCTATTTTCCCACCTTAGAATTTAAGCTCCATGAATATAGGGGTTTTGTCTGTCCTATACATTGTTGTATCATGCCTAGAACAGTGCCTGACATATACTACATTCCATAATTTGCTAAATGAATCATAGATAATGTGTTTATTAAGGAGAAGGATTTATAAGAGGTACCAAACTATATTTAGATGTTTATTTAGAAGCTTGTTTTGAATATTATTTACCTCCCTTTGTAAGTAAAACCTTCCTTTGGCTGCATTAATGTATTTTTGATTGAAAGATACAAAGGTTGAGGTTGGTAGTTGTGGTAGTTAGATAAAATAGGTTACTTTTGTTCAGTTTGAACTTAGTATGAACATTCCCGTTTTGCTAGCTTCTGGTAGTGTACTCAAGAGTCCAGAAAAATAAATAACTGAAGGAAATCATCTCCTTTTAACCTATAAAGTTATGAAATGAAAAATGCTGCAACATGATAAAAATTTCAAAACAAGTGATAAATCTTGGTTATATATTATCTATCTTGTATTACAAAGTGTCTTAAATTTTCTTGCTGGCTTTGTTATTATGCTGCTTTCTTTTCTTATTTTTCACAAACTTAAAAATGTGCCTGCCGTACTAGAATGGTTTTGAGTTTTAATGTTTTTTTTTTTTTTTAGCCATTCACAATGTGTTTTTATACTAGCAAATAGTGCTAGTATAGAAAACCCAAATACTGTATGTATTTACACACATATCTTTAAATTATAAGTAAACTTTCTAAAACTTACATGTGTTGCCTGGTATAGATTATAAGTTCCTGGGGAGGAGATCTTTGAATTGTTGGACAGTGTACTTAAAATACTGTATTTTTTAAAAACATTAAAACTTTTATTTAGAAATAATTGTATATTCATATGTGTTGCTTTGTCTTACACGGATTTGTCATCTCTCTTCCCCTGGATGATGGAGCTGCAAAAGGATTACTCAAAGTCCATCTCTTCTGAGCAGTGAGAGACCCTGAAGGAGTTAATTTCCCAGAACCCTCAAGAGTGAGGTGTTTTTTCTATTTGGGAAATTAACCACAAACTGGGGTTCTTGCCCCACATTTATTCTCCAGACCAGGAAGTTACAGGAAAAGAACATAGGTGAGGTTTTAGCTAAGTATAGTTTAACAAGTTTAACAATAGAGGCTGGTAACATCAGTGAAACAAGCAAAGTGACATTCCATAATGCAATTTGCAAAAGGTTAAGTCGATTCACCAACAAAAGCTTGTTCTTGGCAAATACTGTTTTTCCCTACAGCAGTTTCCCAGTATCTTTACATATCAATCAGTAACTTGTCTGTCCTTGAGCCAGCAACCTTGCTGTGTTACAATTCTATATCTTACAACAGAGACTTTAGCCTGAGGAAATTTTCCTGTCTTTTGCAAGGTTAACATTTCTATCTGTACTTTTAAGAAGTTAGGCTAAACCTGAAACTGCAGGGCTTTGGAGGCCCTGTGAAATACATTTGCTTTATAAATATTGGTATGTTCCACACATATGCAGTGTAAAAAGTAATACAGAGATCTCATGTACTCTTTACCCAGTTTTCTCCAATGGTAACATCTTTTAAAATGATAGTATAGTATCAAGACCAGGATATTTAATTGTTATAGTCAAGATACAGAACATTTTCATCACCACCAGGATCCCTTATGCTGCCCTTTTATAGCTATACCCACTTCCCTCTTGTCCTTACCTCCTGAACCCCTGACAACCATTAATCTGTTTTCCAGTTCTATAATTTTGTCATATCAAGAAAGTTATATAAATGGAATCATATGGTATGTAACTATTAGGGATTAGCTGTTTTAACTCAGCATATTTCTTTGGAGATTATTTAAGTTGTGTATATCACTAGTTCATTTCTTTTTATTGCTGAGTAGTAGTTCATGGTATGGATATACCCACTAACGGGCACCTGGCTGAGAGTATTAAATTAAAAAAAACAATTTCTGGTTTTTGGGTATTACAAATAAAGCTGCTGTAAATATTCATGTACAGGTTTTTATGTGAGCATGAGTTTTCATTTGTCTGGGATAAATGTCCAGGAGTGTAATTGCTGGGTTATATGGTGGTTACAAGTTTAGTTTTTAAAGAAACTGTCAAATGGTATTCCAGAATGGTGGCTGTATCATTTTGTTTTGATAATGTTCCCAATCTAAAATAAAAATTTGAATCTCTAGTTCTTTCTAAATGGAAAATTTCTTGGTTGGGGTACATTTGTCTATTAAGTAAATTTATTATTTTGTGTTCAGATTAATAAATTTCAGTATTAGAAAAGTTTCTGGGAAAATGCAGTATGTGAACTGGTCTTTTATCTTTTGCTACCCAGTCATAAAGGGTCTGTAATTGAGATCAAAGACTTTACACATAGATTTTGACTATGTCTAAGGGAAAGTGAATTTGTAACATAACCATGATATATTCTGGATACTGATGATAATCTAGTAAGTTTTATCATTCCTTTATCTAAGTGGAGCCATTTGTAGTACTATTACTATATAACTATTACTCTACTAAGAGGGTGGTTGGTACAGAATAGTAAGAATTTAAACAGTTTCAGAGATAACTGAATTTCATCTAAAGAAAAACTTTGTCCTGTGACTTGATTATATATTGCTTACTAGACTAAATTGAAATTTTTGGCTTGAAACAACAACTGCATTGGTCTGTTTATGTTGCTTATAACAGAATACCTAAAATTGGGTAATTTATAAAAAAAATAGAGTTTACTGCTTACAGTTTTGGAGGCTGGGAAGTCCAGTGTCCAGGGAACATATCTGGTGAGGGCCTTGTACTTGGTGATGAATCTACAGCAACACATGGTTTCACATTGCAGATAGCTAAGCAAGAGGGAGTAACTCCTCACTTGCTCTCCTCTTAAAGCCAACAGAACTACATCTATTACTCCATAAACAGATTAATCTATTCACAAGGGCATAATCTTCACCATCTAATCACCTCTTTAAGGCCCCACCTTTCAATTACCATAATAGGTTTTCCCCTCCTCTGAATAGTTACGGTGGGAATTAAGTTTCTAATATATGAAACTTTGGGGACACAATTCAACCCATATCAACAACAAAATATAAATTTTGGATTGTTTTATTTAAACAAAATATTTATTGTATTTTGGTATGTTTTTCTGATTTGGAAAGTACAGAAGAACATAAAGAAGGAAGTAAAAATCATTCATAATTTTACCATTTAGTAATTACTATAATTTTAGTATTTATTTTTTTATTCTTATCCTTCTCTAGTGTTACATTCATAAATATACAAACAGAAATGCAGATATATAGTACACATTATGTAATCATTTTTTTAAAAAGTTGGAGACATTGTTTTATGATATACCTTTTTTTGTTACTATGCCATATAGTTTTATTGTTAATGATATTAATAATCATTTTTGAGGGGACTTAGTACTTCTTGGTTATATCACTCATTGCAAATGGGTTGGTTTTATACATACATATATACAGCCCCACTCAAATTGTTGGGATGCAATGAAATAAAAATTATTTGGTTAGTAATAATATCATTTTGTTAGTTTTGGCTGTGGCAATTACCTATTTCTTAATTATTTTGTCCAGAAAGTTTCAGAGACATACATGATAGAAAAATATACTCATATAGAACTAGCTCCATATTATCTTTATCATTCTTTGTCTTTATTTTCATCAGTAAACATTTATTGAGTGCAAAGCAGTATGCTAGGTATTGGGACACTAAATAAGCATTATACTGTCCTTGCACTTAATTAAGCTGAAGGAACAATGTATATCTGCATCTGGATTTTAAATTAATAGATAATTAACAGTCCAGGATAGTGTATTCATAACAAATATGTGATTGTATAGTATAGTCTTTAGAACTTTAAGGAAGGGAGTTAGCTTTGAGCTGGGGCAATCAGAGAAGGTATTATGAAGTATGTGGGACTTGAACCTTGGAGAAAGGAGAGGACTTAGAGGCAGTTACATCTTAAGAGATGTGTCATTGATGACCTTAGGACAAAATTCTTACCTTTCTAAGGATTTCCAAGTTGCACCAAGGTTTGGAGAAAAAAAAAAGGATAGGAAACATATCCCTAGTACCAAGGTGGCTAGGTTTCTTAAGTTTGCCTTGGCTCACTTGGTCATAAAGGCAGACATAGAGGGGGATTTTCCTGGAGTATTGAGCATCATACTATGTGTTAGACACTGTAAATAAAATTGGGGTTACCAAAATAAACAAGATATAATTTCTGCTTTCAAGGACCTTATACTTTACTGGAGGAGAAAGAAATCTGTAAATCAGTGTAAATAAACCTCATCTCTGTCTTTTAATAGTTTTAATAGTTGTCTCAAAACAGAAGTGCTTGTACTATGTAATTTTGAATGTAAATTTTGCTAGTTGTGTTTGTGTTGAGTGTTGTAGGGAGAAGAACTGTAGATTCTAAATATGGTAACAGCTCTATTAATGCTTTCACTATTATTAAAAGGTCTTCCCTACAGTTACTGTTGTTACTCATGGTATCTGGCAGGAAGTCCTGGTAAGTGCAGTTATTAAACCAATAGTTTATAGCCTTAGTGGTTCACTAGCATTTAAAACAAACAAACAAACTTAAGGCAATAGAATTAATACCAGTCTGAAAATGTTTTCTTGTTATATGTTAGTTAGCAAGTTTTAGAGGAAAAAGTGTACAATTTTTAAAATAGTAGTTTCCTAGATTTAAAAAATGATAACAAATTAGTTTTTAAAGGCTGAAATGAATAAAAGGTATATAGAAAATGTGTGAAATAAAGAAATATTTTCTCTGGCTTCTTCCTGAGATATGGCTATAAAATGATGGAAAAGTTTTCTGTGGCTAATATGCCAGAACCAATTACTCACAAGAACACTAGCTGCTAGGATTCAACTTTGCCACAGTATAATTTAAAAGAGAATACATAAGCGAAATTTGCATTTACAGGGCTGGCCGGTTAGCTCAGTTGATTAGAGCATGGTGCTGATAACACCAAGGTCCAGGGTCCAATCCCTGGACCTTGGTCAGCTGCCAAAAAAAAAAAAAAAAAAAAAAATTTGCTTTTTAAAAAAAAAA
>NW_007726909.1:261422-288980 GCF_000696425.1 Galeopterus variegatus | reverse complement strand
AAAAAAAAAAAAAAAAACAAAAAAAAAAAAAAAAAAAAGAATTTGCTTTTTCATGATTTCCTTTATGTAGGTTGTGACAATGACTAAGGTATCCAGTCTTTTAAAATTCATTGTATGTTGCTAACAGTTATTTAAAATGTAATGTCAAGTGTAATTAGTTCATTTTTATTTAGTTTAATTAAAGAAAAATAATTTAAGACACTGAAAATCCTTCTGTATACATCCTTTTGAAAACTTCTCTCTGTAATTTTATTTATGCCACCAAACGTTTAACAGTGTATATGCATTTTTAAATTGTAAACATACATCTAGTAGACTTGTCTCTAGCATTTGTTTTTTGATGTTAAACATGCAATGTCTTTGATTAAAACATCTGCATTTGATTTTTCAAACATAAGGTTTGAGAATGTTGATTCATATGTTTTCTTGTAAGGCCATTTCAATTTAATTAGATTTAGCAGGTATTTATTAGGTATATCAGTACCGTGCTGGGCATATGAGGATACAAAAGAAATACAAAATGGATTGTAAACTAGTTGGAGAAATTTGGCAGATAAGCCTGAAAGAAATAAAATGAGAGTATTAAATTAAAAAAAACAATTACAAACACTCTCTCTCAAATTGCTCCCTAAGCTTCCTTAATGCAGCAGATGTCATCAACCAACTATCTAGTTGCTCAATATTTAATCCAGAAACTTAAGAATTAAATTATTTTCTTCTCTTTATACTCCTAGCCCAATCCATCGGGAATCTTACTCTACTTCTAAAATATATTTAAGATCTTACTATGTTTTAACATCCCCATGGTTATGACCATAGCCTAAGCCCTAACAAATCTTGCCTGAGCTATCTTAATAGCCTAACTGGTCTACATCTTGCCATTCTTGTTGTCCTGTAGTGTCTTCCACATAATAGTCAGAGTCATTAGAAATACAAATTAGAGCACGTTGATCTGCTTAAAACTCAGAAAAACCTTCCCTTCCCTTCCTGCTGCAACTCAAATAAAATTCAAATGCCTTACTTTGGCTCACAAGGCTCTTTAAGATAACTTCTACCTCTCTCACCTCATCTCTCTTCCTTCTCATTCATTACACTGGCTTTCTTTCTCCCTGCGGAACATTAAAAGCCTATGATTTTATAACCTTAGCACTTGATTTTCTTTTTGCTTGGAAATCTTTTTCTGTAGATTTTTCATGGCTAGCATTTTCTCCTTATTTACTTCTCAATCCAGTGTCACCTGCTGAGAGAGCCCTTCTTACACAATACTGCAGTTAAAGAAGTTCTCCCTTACCTCTCTACTCTCTAACTTATAATCTTATATCTTTTTTATGGCACTTATAAGTACCAAAATTTTCTTGTTTATTAAGTTTTTTCCTTCCTTCACTGGATATAAGCTGTTTAAGGGCAAGGACTCTGGCCTGTTCACTGACATATCCCTAGTACCTACAAATAGTGCTTAGCATATGATATATACTCAATAAATAGTTATTGAATGAGTGTAGCTTGAGAGCAAATACTCCTGAAAATGGCAAAGGTGAAAGAGAATGATCCTTGTCTTCTAACTTAGTGACTATAATACCAATTCTTTTTTTCTGCCCTTTCATTAGCCCCAAGATCCAAGTCCTTTAATCCAACCCCACCCCCCATCCCCACCCCCTCTGCCTTTTTTCCCCACAGGTAGTTAAACAAACAAGTGGATTTTACCTCAGCTGAGTTCCTAAACTAGTAGATTCCTTCCTTGGAAGCTTTTTTAGTACTACCAGAATTAGGGATGATATTCCTCTTTCTGTTCTTACTTTGATTCTTCTAATCACATTGAAAAGGAAGTTTCTGGTACTCTATAACATTAAGCAATGTTGAGCTCTTTATTAGTCCACTTCTGTTGCTTATAACAAAATACTTGGAACTAGGTAATTTTTAAGAAAACAAGGTTTATTGCTTACAGTTTCTGAGGCTGGGAAGTCTAAAGTCCAGGGGAACATGTCTGGTGAGGGTCTTGGTTGTGTTGACAGTGATCCCGGGGTCTCACATGGCAGAATACGGCAGAGCAGAGAGACTAACCTCCTTGTTCACTCTCCTTTTAAAGCCCTCCAAACCACATCCATGACCACCATTTTTAATCCTTTTATTATGGCATGGTTCTACAATCTAATAACCTCTTCAAGGCCCCACCTTTTAATTACCATAATAGGATTTCTCACTCTCTTAACAGTCACAGTGGGGATTAAGTTTTGAGAGGACATTCAACCCAAGGCAAGCTCTTATCTGCATTTTGTAGATGGTGAGATACTTTGCTATCCAAGGTGACTAGGTTTCTTAAGTTTGCCTTGGCTCACTTGGTCATAAAGGCAGACGTAGAGGGGGATTTTCCTGGAGACTACTGCTAAACTTTTGAGCATGAAAAAGGTAATTACTAGAGGCTGTTAGATAATTCCTTTAAGTTGAGGGTTAGTGGTGACATTCAGTTGCATTCGTTTTCCTCATCTGAGGCAGTTTCTATGATGATAGTTAGCTGCAGCTTTTTTAAAAAAAAATTATAGATATGTTAAGAAAAAAAGCTTAACACAGAAACTTCTCACGAGAATTTATAAACATTACACGATCTAATCTCTTACTGTAAATAGTTATAATCTATTTTCTGGAAAAGGGACCTAGGCAGCCTTGCAGTGACTTGCTAAAGAAGAAATGGCTCAGTTTGTTGACCTCACTTATTAGCAGGAGTAATAAGACTTGTCAAATGATGTTTAAGAGCTCATGCCAGTGAGAGATTTTCTCTTCTATGGAAGGTGAGGCTTATTAATGACACTGCATAAAGGAAGTGTCTTTTTCTTGTTCAGCTCTGAAGAGCTAGGCCCTGAAGTGTTCTGTATTTTTGCTCTTAACAATTTCTTCTTAGTGTTCCAAATTTGGTGAAGAATATAAGAAGACTGTACTTTAAGGAACTGGTTTACAAGCTTGATCTTATTAGAAACATTTCGGTAGCTTTTAAACACACAATTCTGGGCCGAGCCCATGGCGCACTCAGGAGAGTGCGGCGCTGGGAGTGCTGCAGTGCTCCCGCCACGGGTTCGGATCCTATATGGGGATGACCGGTGTGCTCACAGCGCTCACTGGCTGAGCGTGGTGCGGCCGGTCTCAAAAAAAAAGGACAAAAAAAAAAAAATAAAATAAAATAAAAAAAATAAACACACAATTCTTAGGCTCCACGGCAGACCTACTGAGTCAGAATCCTTTGAGGCTCAGGAATCTCTCTCTCTCACACACACACTGTTTCTTTCACGCTGTCTCTCTCACACTGTCTCTCTTTCTTTCTATCTCTGTACCTCTCTCGCCCTCATCTTCTCTCCCTTCTTTCCCACTGTCTGTCTTTCTTTCTCTAGATCTTTCCAGGCAATTCTGTTGGATATTTGCTACCTCCTGTTTGAGAATTTCTGCTTTAAAAGAATCCTTTTGAAACGTTATTTGGAAAGAAAGTGAATCAATTTGGTGGTCATTAAGATAGAGGCAGTTGATATTAAAAGAGATCTTCTATGGGACTTGTTTTAAGGAGCTTTATTGAGGGGTTTAAGACCATTGTTAATGTTACCAAGCAAGGGCTCTCTCCCCCACTCTCATAGAGGCCAATGCTATGGCACTGGTCTTTTGTGAGAAGAAAGAGCTTTATTTGCATAGCCAGCCAGCCAGCTAGGAGATAGGAACTAAACTCAAATCTGTCACCTCAGTTGGGTTGAATTAAACTTTTATGGGTTGTAGGGGATTGAGTTGGTATGTGGAAGCACTGGTGGGGCAGGTTTTGTTTGGTGGGCTTTAGTACCATAACTATCTGGACAATAGACCCTTTGCTTCTGAAAGAGCTCTGGCATTTCAAGTTTTCATCATGAACTGGCCTCCTTGGTTCTGTGGGGAGACACATTGGTTCTGGGTGTTATTTGTAGGTCAAAGATTCTTCTGTGCACGCCTGGGCTACATGACTTGCAAAATTTTGGCTTGTTTCCATCTTTAAGAAAGCTTAAGCCATGGTTAAACAGTGGTTTGAGTTGGTCACATAGTTACAGATCCCCCTCTTTTTGTTATACATCCCGTGATCTTGAGGGTATGGGGTGACAACTTCTCTAGCTACTTCCTGCTGATAAAGGGTTTCAGGAATGGAACTATTTTATCTTAAACTGCAGATAGTCACAGGTCCCAAATTTGAACAGCCACCCGTTGGACAAGCATTAAATTGTCAGGGGGAGCAGACTTACAAATAGGAGACAAGCAATAGGTACATAATTTGATTACTAGAAAAAAGAATCGTAGTACACATATAATTATAATTCCAGCTTGACCAGGCTCTTAAAAATTGACCTCATTCTTTCTAGGATCTACGAAAACATGTTTTCTAATAGGTTGAATCCAGGTTCTTCTGGGGATGCTTGTTGAAACCAAGTGGCTTGTCTGAATTTTGTCTCGATGAGGTTCAACTTCAGCAGAAGAGTTCACGTAAATATAGCAAGATGTATCAGCTACAGCATAAACACCTCCTTGTTTAGCCTGTATATAGTCTAGGACTAGTCTATTGTCTAATACAACTTTTGCAGGAGGATTAATTTCCTTTTGTTGGGCTGCTAGTACCAAGCAGTTTCATTGGCAAATATCTCTAGAGTAAGAAAAAGATTTCTCATCATATATTCATGGGCCGCTATACCCCAACAAGGTAATAAAGTTCATCCAAAGAAATACCTGGTGGAGTCTAGTTGGCCTCCAGGCAGGTATTTGTCTGGAACTCTCCAAATTGAATCACTATTTAATATCAATTTCTTGGTTCTGGAAAAAAAGCTTTAAAGAACTAGTGCAGTGTTGGGTTTCTCTAGAATTGTAGACAGAGAAAGGGGTAACTAAACATCCCAGGTGGCAAACACCTCCTATTCTCTGTCGAGACACTCATATGCCCAGGGTTGGCCACTCGGTCCACAGACAAAGATATATCCTAAAAGGGCACATAATATACTGGACATGTAGTTGAAATCTAGGTTTTTATCTTTGGGGATTTTATCTAGGATATGGCGAAGCCAAGGGTCAGTGTAGGGTTGCATCCAAGAGGGATAGTTTAATTTAAAAATTGATGGGGAAGTGGGTGTTTCCTGAAGATATAGATCACAGTTTTTTCATTAAAATTAGGACATAATCGTGTGGACCTGTAGTTTGAAGACATTTTAGTGCATCTTTTCCAGGCTACTGGGTAGGAAATAGGAAGCGAGGGGAAGTGAATGCCAGCAGTGAAACTGTTGAGTTTAGTCTGTCCATTAGCAAGTGTCTGGTTTTTGTGCTTATTGGTCCTTTCATCTTTACATTGTTCCCCAGTATGTAGCAAAGGTGTTTTTGTCGGGGGTGTTGAGAAGAAACAGGGAGGAGACGATGAAGCACGTTGGTTGAGTTGTTGAACCTGAAAGGTGTTTTTGTCGGGGGTGTTGAGAAGAAACAGGGAGGAGACGATGAAGCACGTTGGTGAAGCACGTTGGTTGAGTTGTTGAACCCGATAAGCTGCATTCGGAAGTTTCCCTTAATAAATTACAGTGAAATTGGTTACATTAGAGAAGTTCAGTACTGGCATGATCATGGAGTCAGCATGGTCATGCACAGAAAGTGGTTAAATATCCAGCATTTAGTGAGATTTCCCAACTTCAAGATAGCCTGACAGAGTCTTGCTAGGGAGTTATCTTTCAAAGCCCGAAAGGTCCTTAAAAATAAAAAGCTCAAAAGAATATAATTATAGAAGCAAATAAAGTGGTAGCTATTATACATGTGTTGACAAAATCAACAGAAGCAAAACATTAAAATGTATCTAGTAAACCTTAAGGGCTGCAGCAAAGGTGATATAGCTCTTCTGGCAGAGCACAAAGGATCACGAATAGGTAAAATTTCAAAACTATGCAGGCAAATACTCCAACTAGAAAAGTGAGGCAGGGAAACTTGCTCATCACTTACCTAAGCGTTTTTTTCTTGAAAAGTAATTCCATGTCTTCAACAGGTTCACAGGAATACTGTAGAACAGAAAAATCTGCATCAGTTTGCATTAGCCACATGGTGTTTGGGTGGTTTTGTTGTGAGTCCTCTTTCCCGTGGAGAGCATATCCTGTCCAGGAATTAATGTGAGCCCGGGAGGTGGGGGGTATCCTGTTTCCCATCGGGGACCAATTTTACCTGGGAATGATGCATCCAAGGTTTGACTCCCTTTAATTTTACTGAGGAGTGGGTAACTAGTAAGACTTCATATGGCTCATTTCATTTTGGCTGGAGCTGATCTTCCGGGTGATGATTTCTCCAAGATTTTAATAATACATTATCTCCTGGGCTTAAACAATTTAGTGGGACATCTGCTGGGAACGTTAATCAACTAGAAACATATTTGTCTATTGCCACTAGGGTTGCCCCCCAGGATTATACACATTTGATTGTATCTAATTCTTTAACTACATGACAATTATCCAAACTAAAATAAAGCTCAGTTTTAAGGAAGGGTCTCTTACATAATAACATTTCATATGGACTCAGTTGGAACCAGCTTCTAGGTACCACTCTAACTCTAAGCAAGCAACTAGCAAGGTGTTATCCCCGGTTAGGTTAGTTCCTGACATATTTTAATGAGTCCTTTTTAAGGTATGATTCATCTTTTCAGTTTTACCTGTGGACTGAGATCTCCAGGAGACATGGAGTTTCCAAATGTATCCCTAGGGCCTCTGAAACTTCCTGGATTACCTTGGCAATGAATGCTCCCCCATTGTCACTCTGTATTGAAAATGAGACATAATGGCTAGGAATGATCTCTTTGAGTAGCGCCTTAGTCACATCTGATTCCTTTTTCCATTCTGCAAGGAAAAGCTTCTACCCATCCAGTAAATGTACATACAAAAACTAATAGGTACTTATAATTTCCTGTGGCCTTTGGCTTGATGGTGAAGTCAATTTGCCAACCCTCTCCTGGCCCTGTTCTTTGAGTTTGCACCCCTTTAACCTTAGGGGGTGGTCTCATTTTGGGGTTATTCCTTGCACAATTTAAGTAGTTTTGAACCACTTTCTGAGTAGTCTTCTGCATACTTGGTCCCACAATAAACTTATTTAACCATTGGTAGGTGGCATCTCTTCCACATGGGTGCCCTGATGTAAATGAATAACTATGTTCTCTAGCAAATGTTCAGGGATCGGTCCTATGCCTTGTTTATTGTATATCCAGCCTTCCCTAGTAGTATTATAATGCCAATCATCCATATTTTGAGTCCCATTATGGAAGTCCACTTCAGAATAGTTTGGTTTAAATGGTGACAAGTTCATATGAGGAATGAGTGCTAATTAAGGCATTTGAATCAGATCCTTTGTCCCTGGAAGCTTGTTAGGCTGCCAGGTCAGCCATATGATTATCTTTTGCCACTATAGTATCAACCTATTGATGTCTGGGTCAGTGAACTGTGGCTACCTCCTCAGGCAATATAATAGTGTCTAGCAAGTCTAATATTTCCCTGGCATATTTGATTTTCTTTTTTCTGGATGTTAGTAACCCTCTTTCTTTCCATATGGCCCCATGGGCATATATTACAGAGAAAGCATATTTATAACTGGTATAAATGGTTATCTTTTTCTTTGATTCGAGGAGAAGGGCTCGTGTAAGAGTGATGAGTTCTGCCTTTTGGGCAACATACCTCGTTGGAGAGCCTCTGCTTCCAATACCTCCTGAAGAGTTACCATGACACATATCCAGCTTTCTGACATCCTTGGTCCATGAAGCTTCTTCTGTCTATAAACATTTCCAAGTCTGGATCCTGTAATGATCGGTCCATTAAGTCAGGTCTGCTAGAATAAACTTTTTCAGTTATTTGAACAGAGTCATGGATAGGTTCTTCTGAAGAGCTTGGGAGTAAGGTGGCTGGGTTTAAGGTACATACTGCCTTTAGTTTTACATTTGGGTTATCATATTAATACTCACATTAAAAGTACCTGGTATAAGAATATCAATTAAAAGCAGAGACTTGTTAGATTGGATTAATGCAAGACCTAACTATATGCAACCTACAGGAAGTCATTTTAAAAATAAAGGGACAAATAAAAATAAACTAAAACAAACAGGTTAAAAGTAAAAGGTTGGAGAAACAACATACCATGTTCACTCTAATCAAAAGTAAGCTGTAGTGGCTATATTAACATTAGAATAGTAAATTTCAGGGCAAAGTATATAACCAGAGAGAAGGAGAGTCATCTCATAACAGGAAAGGAGTAAGTGAATTTAGAGAATATAACAGTCCTATTATGTACCTAATAACAGAGCTTCAAAGTAAATGGAGCAAAAACTGATAGAACTGCAAAGAGAAATAGACAAATTCACAATTATACTGGAGTTTGTAAGATCCTTCTCTCAATAACTGGTAGAAAATGTAAGCAGGAAATCAGTAAGGGTACAGAAGCCTTGAATAACACTATTAACTGAATGGATCTAGTTGACATTTATAGAGTACTATTCCCCAAACCAGCAGAACGCACACTATTTTCAAGTGCCATCAAGATAGACCATATTCTGGGGTACAAAACAAGTCTCAATAAATTTCAAAAGGTTCAAGTCATAAATGTAGTTTACTGTTTGTCCACAGTGGAATTAAATTAGAAACGAATAACTAAATGATTTCTGGGAAATCCCCAAATATTTGGAAACTAGCACACTTCAAAAGATATCAAAGAGAACCTAGAAAATATATTGAACTGAATGAAAATGGAGCACAACATATCAAATTTGTGAGATGTGTTTACTACCTAGTTAGAGGGAGATTTATAGTGCTAAGTGCCTGTTTAGAAAAAGGCACTAAGTGCCTGTTTAGAAAAGCCTTGAATGCCCTCAGTTTTCACCTTAAATTAGAAAAAGAAGAGTGGTTAAGCCCAAAGCAAGCAGAAGTAAGAGCGTAATAAATAGCAGAGTGGAAATAAGTGAAATGAAAAATATTAAAACAAACGAAAATCAATATAACCAAAGCTGGTTCTTTGAGAAAGTGAAGAAAATTGATAAACCTCTAGCTAGACTGATCACACAAAAAGAGAGAAGATACAGATTATTGATATCAGAACTGAGAGATATGAGGTCAGAGTGTTTTTTCTTATTCTCTCACTCAACACAGAATGCTTCTGTGACCACATACATGAGGATTCTTCCACACACACCAAGCATTTCTCTGGCAGCAAATTCTCTAGTGGACATCAACTAGTTATCTTCTAATTCAATTCAATTCTGACATTGAGATAGCATTGGATCCCACAAGTTGAGAGCTCAGTTCCACAAGACTGCTCCCACTTCAGATGCCAGTTTCAAGTAATAGGTGTCGCCTATACTTTTGACTGATTGTAGATTGAGATTCTTATTTTCCCTTCCTTGGGTTGAACCAATTTGCTAGAGTGGCTTAAAGAACTCAGGGAACCACTTTACTTACATTTACCAGTTTATTATAAAGGATATTACAAAGGATACAGATGAACAGCCAGATAGAAGAAGTGCATAGGGTAATGTATGGGAGAAGTGTTGGTGAGGTTGTACAGGAACTGGAACTATCATATTCCTGCAGGTGGAAATGTAACATTGTTCAACCACCTAGGAAAGCAATTTGATAGTTTATTAAAAGGCTAAATGTAATACCTTCCATATGAGTTAGCTACTCTACTCCAAGACATTTACTCTGGAGAAGTGAATTCTTATGAGTATTTTTTTATTAATGTTATTTTTAATTGACAAATTAAATTGTATACACTTATGGTGCACAGTGTGATGTTTTGATGTATTTATAAAATGTGAAATGATTGAATCAAGCTAATTAACATATCTATTACCTCACTATCATTTTTGGAGGTGAAATATTTGAAATTTACATAATACATTATTATTAACTATAGTCACCCTGCTGTGCAATAGACCTCAAAAACTTATTCCTCCTGACTAACTGAAACTTTGTACCCTTTGACCACATTTCTTCCTTCCCTCTCCCTGCCCCACTGCCTCGGGTAGCCACCATTCTACTATGTATTTCTATGAGTTTGACGTTTTTAGATTCTACTTATAAGTGCAATCATGTGGTATTTAGTTTGACGTTTTTAGATTCTACTTATAAGTGCAATCATGTGGTATTTATCTTTTGTGCCTGGCTTATTTCACTTAACATAATATCCTCAAAATTCATCCATGTGGTTTCAAATGACAGGCTTTCCTACTTTTTAAAGGTTGAATAATGCCCTGTGCTGATCAGCTGCCATAACAAAACAAAACAAAACAAAAAAACCCCCACTACAAATAAAAAAAAGGTTGAATAATATTAGGTTGTGTATATATGCCACATTTTCTTCATTCATCTGTTGATGGACACGTCTTGATTCCATATCTTGGCTATTGTGTAATGCTGTAGTGAAAGTGGAAGTGCAAATATCTCTTCAATACATTCATTTCCTTTGGTATATACTCAGACGTGGGATTGCTGGATCATATGGTAGTTCAGTTTTTAGTTTTTTTTTTTTTTTTTTCCCTTTTTGTCTTTTTTTTGTGTCCGGCAATGGATCACAACCCTCAGTGTTGCGCCCGTACCGGACCGGGACCGGCAACGGGATCACAACCCTCGGTGCTGCGCCCGCACCTCGCTCAGCCAGTGAGCGGGAACCGGTCTGTATGTGGGATCTGAACTCTCGGCAGGAGCGCCGCAGCGCTCCCAAGCGGCGCACTGTAGCAATGCGCCACCGGGCCAGCCCAGTTTTTAGTTTTTTGACGAACCTTCATATTGTTTTCCATAATGGCTGTACTAATTTACATTCCCACTGACAAGGTGCAAAGTTTCCCTTTTCTCCACATCCTTGTCAATACTTATCTTTCGTCTTTGTGATAATAGCCATTCTAACAGGTGTGAGGTGATATCTTATTGTGGTTTTAATTCAAATTTCCCTAATGATTAGTGATGTTGAGCATTTTTTCATATATCTGTTGGTCATTTTGTATGTCTTCTTTTGAGAAATGTCTGTTTGTGTTCTTTGCCCATTTTTTAACTGCGTTATTTGTTTTCTTCTTATTGAGTTGTTTGAATTCTTATATATTTTGGCTATTAACTCTTTATTAGATGTATGGTTTGCAAATATTTTCTACCAATCTGTAAGTTATCTCTTCACTGTGTTGTTTTCTTTGATATGAAGAAGCTTTTTAGTTTGATGCAGTGCATTTGTCTAATTTTTCTTTTGTTGCCTGTGCTTTTGAGTTCAAATCCAAAAAATCATTGCCCAGACCAATGTCACGGAGCTTTTCCTGCATGTTTTCTTCTAATAGTTTTACATTTTGAGGTCTTATATTTGACTCTTTAATCCATTTTGAGTTGATTTTTGTATATGGTGTGGGGTAGGATCTAATTTTATTCTTCTGTATTTATACATTGAGTTTTCCCAGCATTATTTATTGAAGAGACTGTCCTTTCCCCATTGTGTGTTCTTGGTACCTTTTCAAAAATCAATTGGCCATAAATGTGTGGGTTTATTTTTGGGCTCTTTATCCTGTTCTTTTGCCTGATGTGTCTGTTTTTATGCCAGTACCAAACTGTTTTGATTAAAATAGCCTTATAATATATTTTAAAGTCAGGGAGTGTGATGGCTTCATCTTTTCTTGCTCAGGATTCTTTGGCTATTCAGTGTCCTTCATGGTTGCATATGAACTTAAGGATTTTTTTTTGAATTTCTGTGAAAAATGACATGGGAGTTTTCATAAGATTACATTGAATCTGTACATTGCTTTAGGTAATATGGACATTTTAACAATATTAATTCTTCCAGTCCATGAACATTGGATATATTTCCATTTATTTTCTTCAATTTCTTTCAAAAGTATTTTATAGTTTTTGTATATAGGTCTTTTATATCCTTTGTTAAACTTACACCTAAGTATTTTATTTTTTTTTCCTTGTTTCTATTCTAAACTTGATTGTTTTCCTAATTTCTCTTTTAAATAGTTTGTTATCAATGTAAAGATATGCTGCTGATTTTTGTATCTTGATTTTGTATCCTGCAACTTGGCTGAATTCATTGATCAGTTCTAACAGTTTGTGTGTGTGTGTGTGTGTGTGTGTGGAGTCTTTAGGGTTTTCTATATATAAGGTGATGTTGTTTGCAGAGTTTCACTTCTGTCTTTCCTATGAGAATGTCCCTTATTTATTTCTCTTGCTTAATTGCTCTGGCTAGGACTTCCAGTACTATGTTGAAAAGAAGTGGTGGGAGTGAACCATCCTTGTTTGGTGCCTGGTCTTAGAGGAAAAGCTTTCAACTTTTCACCACTGAGTATGATGTTAGCTGTGGGCTTGTTGTATATGGCCTTGATTGTGTTGAGGTATGTTCCATCTGTACCTAATTTTTGGAGAGTTCCCCTTAAAAGAGTGTTGAATTTTATTAATGCTTTTTATGCATTTATTGAGATGATCATATGGTTTTTATCCTTAATTCTGTTAATGTGGTTTATCACATTTATTGATTTGCATATGTTGATCCATCTTTTTATCCCAGGGATAAATCCCACTTGATTATGGTGAATGATTCTTTTAATGTGTTGTTGAATTTGGTTTTGCTAGTATTTTGCTGAGGATTTTTGCATTTATTTTCATTAGGGATATTAGCCTGTAATTTTTTTTTTTTTTTTAGTGTCCTCATGTAACTTTGGTATCAGTGTAATGCTAGTCTCATAAAATCAGTTTGGAAGTATTCCCTCCACTTTAATTGTTGGGAAGAGTGTGAGAATGATTGATATTAGCTCTTTAAACGTTTCATAGAATTCAGGCTTTTCTTTGATGGAAGACTTTTTATAATTGATGTTACTTGTTATTGGTCCATTCAGATTTTATGTTTCTTTGTAATTCAGTCTTGGTAGGTTGTATGTGTCTAGGAATTTCAGTTTCTTCTAGTTTATCCAGTTTGTTGACATGTTATTGTTCATAGTAGTTTCTTATGATCTTTTGTATTTCTGTGGTGTCAGTTATAATGTCTCCTCTTTCATTTCTGGTTTTGAGTCTTTTCTCTTTTTTTCTTAATTAATCCAACTAAGGGTTTGCCAGATTTGTCTATCTTTTTAAAAAATGAACTCCTAGTTTTGTTGATTTTTTCCTATTTTTTTTCAGTCTCTATTTTACTTATTTTTCCTTTGATCTTTGTTATTTCCTTCCATCTAAGTGCTTGGGCTTAGTTTGTTCTTTTTCTAGTTCCTTGATGTGTAACATGAGATTGTTTATTTGCAGTCTTTCTTCCTTTTTAATATAGGCATTTATTACTATAAATTTCCCTCTTAGAACTGCTTTTGCTGCATCCCATAATTTTGGTATGTGTGCTTCCTTTTTGGTTTGTGTTAAGGCATATGAATTCTTATTTCTATATAAGGACTTGTATATGAATGTTCATAGCAACTTTGTTTGCAAAATCTGGAAGAAGTCAAAAGTTTTAAATAGGGCCGGCCCGGTGGCGCACTGCTACAGTGCGCCACTTGGGAAGTGCGGCGGCGGTCCCGTCGAGGGTTCGGATCCCACATACAGACTGGCGGCTCACTGGCTGAGCGAGGTGCGGTCGCAGCACCGAGGGTTGCGATCCCGTGGCCGGTCCCGGTCCGGTACGGGCGCGACACTGAGGGTTGCGATCCATTGCCGGTCACGACAAAAGACAAAAAGGAAAAAAAAAAGTTTTAAATAGATGAGAACAAGAAATAATCCTTAAATGTGGCAACAGTTACAGTATAAAACCTGATTGTTTCATTTATGGTCTTTTAGTTAAGGGTGAATCTGGAAGTTCTGGAATGTAATGGCAGTGTTTAAATACATTAGCACTGCTGTGATAGGCTCAGGCAGCAGCATGGGACGTGGCATTTAATACATCTCTGTGTTAAATCATTTTATGTCACTTTAGTCTGGAGGGTGAGCATTACTCGTCCTTGTAGGAATTAAATTATTCAGGTGTGTTTTATGTTTTAAACTAAAAAAAAAAATTAATATTCATATAACCAACTATTTTATCTAAGTCCTAAAAAAATATTTTTTTTACTGTTTTACTATAGTTTGTAGCTCCTTGATCATGTAATCATATTTCATAGGGTTTTTATGATTTTTGTATGTTTCTTCTACTTTGATATTCACAGCTTTGATTTACTATAATATTTGGTAATTTTTTAAAAATGGAAGCAAAGAACTATGTCTTTCTTTTTGTGATATTTGTTTTATTCATTCCTATTATGGGACACAAATTTAATTGTATGGTTAAATGTCATCTTTGTAATATTGTATGTAAGATTATTATAATACCAAAGTCATCCTTAAGCAAAATCTAAAATTGCATGGTTAAATGTCATCTTTATAATCTTGTATGTAAGATTATTATAATACCAAAGTCAACCTTAAGCAAAATCTAAAGCTAAGTAGTAAAAACACATTTACTAATTTAAGGGTTTAGGTACTTCAATTTTAAAACAATGTATTTTATGTTAAATTTTCTAGAGGAAAGAGTGTAGGGCTGATTCCTAGCATGATGTAGGTTCTCATTATTTAAGTTATATGGTTGAATGGCATTTGATAAAGGGTCTATTATTGTTTTATCCTACCAGTAATATTTTGCATTGTTTAGTGGTATCTCTTAGCAGACTTTTATGAAAATAACATGAGTTTAAGCTAACAATTAATTGTACTGCTTATCAGAAGTGATTTATTGTTCAAAGAATTATGTCGAGACATATTCTATAGTATATACATTTTGGAATTTTTTGCACTTTGGTGTAAGATACGCTGCAATTGGTGCAAAAAACAAAGTGGAAAAAAAGTGAGCTATACAATGAAGAAATTTAAGACAAACAGGTGGGTTTAATGTGTAGGAGAAAAATAGCTCATTTGGAATATGTCTCTAAGGTCTACCCTTTGAACCTCCATTAGCAATTAGCAAAGTAGAAGATGAAAAGTCCAGGACCAGCTTATAAATGCCATTTGGTGAAATATAGTTCACTTTGTAATTTCCATTTTTGCTAAAAAAGCTACATGCAGTAGGCAAGGATTACTTTTCCTGAAATTTGATCTTGTATTTTTAAGGAACTATTCATTTAAAGAAAAATAGAAAAATGGAAAGAAAAACATGGTTACTGTAAAATGTATTTTGAAAACATGGACCTGAATCTTTCCTATCTGGCATGTATTATTTTACCTCTGCAATTCTTTTCCTTCCTTCCTTCCTTCCTTCCTTCCTTCCTTCCTTCCTTCCTTCCTTCCTCCCTTCCTTCCTTCCTTCCTTCCTTCCCCTCTCCTTCCTTCTCCTCCTCCTTCTTTCTTCTTTCTTCTTTTTTTGGCAGCTGGTTGGCACAGGGATCGAACCTAGACCTTGGTGTTATCAGCACCACTCTCTAACCAAATGTGCTAAAAGGCCAGTCTTTGCAATTATTTTTACTGTTAGGTGATTAATGAGAATAGTAGTTTAATAAAGATATTCTAAAGATTTAACACTATTTCATAAAACCAAACACTTATGGATGGATCTGGTTTATTGTATTAGTTAATATTAAATTTACTTTCTATCCCTGAAAGTGTGACAGCAACCTGGTATGGTGAAGAGACAGAAAGCATGAAGAGTGGAAAGCAAACTGGTATGGAATCTGAAAACATAATTCTTGTATAAGTTTTCACACCAGTTTGTGTCTATGTTGACTCCTTGGCTCCTGATTTACTAATCTGGGAACCCTGAGATCTTTTCAGAATTACTTCAGTACAGTACTTTGTTTTTGTCACTAAGAAAGATTTTCCAGCCACCATCTCTTACTGGTTGTGTGATGATCTTGGTCAAACCATTTTACTTTATGTCCCCATTTTCTCAGCTGTGAGATGAGGATCATAGTAGTACAGGTACCTACCTCATACAGTAATATTGTGAAAATTAAGTAATACATATAAAAGACTTACTAGCACATAGGAAGATCTCAATCAGTGTTTGCCTTTATTACTGTTATTGTGGTTGTTGTGACTATGATTGTAATCATGTCTGTGAAGATTTCACAGTATGGAAATATATTATCTGTGTTTCTAAGAAAGGTATTGTATTAGTCCGTTTGTGTTGCTTATAACAGAATACATGGAACTGGGTGATTTATAAGGAAAATGAAATTTATTGCTTACAGTTTCTGAGGCTGGGAATTCCAAAGTCCATCTGGTGGTGGTGATAGTGACTCAGGGGGTCTCATGTTGCAAGATGGTGGAAGCAGAGAGGGAGCAGAGAGAAAAAAAGGCAGACTCTCCGCTTCTTTTAAAGCTCTCAGAACCATACCCCTGACCACTGTTTTTAATTCATTCACTAATGCATGGTCCTACAATCCAATCACCTCTTCAAGGCTCCACCTTTCAATTACCATAATAGGATCTCCCACCCTCTTAACAGTTATAGTGGAGGCTCAGTTTCTAATACATAAAACTTGGGGGACACAATTCAAGCTTCAATGTGTTTTGGGGGGCATAATTCAATCCACTACAGGTATATCTTGGGAAAGCTTGCATACTTTGAAGGCAGTAAGTTTTCTTAGGTTTAAGACTAAATCTTCTTACTTTAGTGTGGTTTTATAGTATCTAGATAGAGAATTCAACTAAATTTAGGTATCTAAAAATGATTTATTTTAACTCTCCCACTTCTTTGTTTTCCCCTCCTGAGGTACATAAAATAGTGGTTAGACAAAGAACTGTTGATATTCTGTTTTAATAATTTTGAATTAGAAATGGATATATGGTCATTGATAATATTGTGTAGCTAGTTAACTTATTGTCTTTCCTCCAGGGAGTTCAAAACATTTTACAGGTGCAACTTAACATTTTAACATTTAACATTTAACATTTATGTACTATTTTAATTATCTCTATTTTATTGAGGAAAAACATGGATGGTAGAGGAGTTGAGAATATTTGTTATGCCTGAGGGATTTGGAAATTGGTGCTAAAATATCTTTAATCCCTTGGGAAATTCTTTCTCTTGTGCTATGGATATTGTTAAAAACCTTAAAGTACTTCAGAAATTATCTTGTGAATATGATTGAGATCCTCGCTTTATATGCAAGAAAACAAACAAGGGAAAAGTGAGCTACTGTTTGATATCAAAGACCGATTATAGACTGATCAAAGATAATGATGATAAGGTGTCATTAGATAAATCTGCATCTAAAATATATGTTGTAATACAGAGAAGGTGTCATGTGGCGAGTTATCTATTAAGAGAAAGAAAATCTTCAAAGATATTCAAGATGATAGACTGGTTAGAGCCATTTACTACTTCTGTTTTCCCCCCTTTTTCTTCAGATCCTAATGGAATGTTAGTAAATATGCAAAAAGGAACAAGTCCATAAACATGTTGGAAGAGACTAGATATTTTGATGGATATCTGGAAGCTGGGATCCCAATAACTAAAATCCAGATAACTGAAAATCCAGGGTGGAATAAAGTACAGTTTAGCAGTCACAGGTAGAATGCTACAGGAGAGGTTGGAACCATCCTTTTATATAGAACTCTGGAGAGACCTGAAGCTGGGAGCTTGATAAAGAGGAAAAATCAGCAGGAGTCATTAATTAATGGAATGTATCTGGAAGAATGGAATCATTCCCTGTAGGTGATGGGTGGTGAGGAGTTGGGTAGTTAGGGTAACTTTATTTAAGAGTAATATTTAATAAAGTGTTTTAAACACTTGGTAGCCCTCCCATCCTTGGCTTGCTTATCTGCTCTCTGCTCATTCCATTAAAGTGAGGTCTGTCAGTCAGCATTTTTAATTCGTATATATAATTCAGTTTGTCCTCCATTCAGAGGAAAGTGGTGTTGGGTAAACAACCTCAGAACTGCAGTGGACATTTCTGTTGTGTGTGAGTGTGTGTATGTGTGTGTGTGTGTATGTGTGTGTTTGTGTGTATCTCTCTAGTTTTCTACTCATAAATATGAATAGACAACAAAGTTGTTCCAGGCATTTGACAAAATGAACAGCACAAAATAGAAGGATCATGCTGCACAAACACTTGGTCTTGGAGAAAACAGAAACAGGTTGAACATTCCTAATCCAAAAATCTGAAATTTAAAATGCTCCAAAATATAAAAACTTTTTGATTGCTGACATGACCCTTAAAGGAAATGTTCATTGCAGCATTTCAGATTTCAGATTTTTAGATTTTGGATGCTCAACTGGTACGTATTCTGCAGATATCCCCAAATCCAAAATAATCTGGAATTCGAAACACTGCTGGTCTCGGGCATTTTGGATAAAGGATACTCAACCTATAATTCTGGAACAGGAGCAAAACTGAAAAAAAAATATCAAATTTCCTCATAGAATTTTGAGAAGGTATAGTATTTACAAAACAAAAATAGATTGCTTTGGAAAAGAAGTAATTAGAGAAATAAAGGGTATTCTTAGAAATAAAAAATATGGTTGCTTAAAATAACCATAAAAATGAAAGGCTAAAAGATAAAGCAGAGATTATTGCTCAGAAAATGGAGCAAAAAGCTAAAGATGCAAAACAGTGAAAGATAAATTAACAGGTGTGGTAGACTGTGACTAAGTTGAAATTCTAGAAAGAGAAAATAAGATGGTGGGAAATATTGAATAGATAGAGGAAACAATTTTTCCTGATCTGAAGAAAGCTGCTAGTTTTCACATTGAAGGAACTTAGTGTTGTAAGATGAATGAAAAAAGACTCATCGGTCATATTTAGGTGAAGTTTTAGAAATACAAGGATACAGAATAGTTTTTAGATGCTTTCAGATGGAAGAAAAACAGGTGACCCACAATGGAGGTAGAATCAAATTGGCATTAGCAATCCTGAAAACCAAGTGACAGGGGTGAAATGCCTTCACATTTTGAACCTAGAATTCTATATACAACTGAGTCAAGGGAAGACAAAATAAAGACATTTTGACATTTGAGGATTCCTAGTTTACCCCTCACCTAGTCTCTCTTGAAAGAAAATCATTTGAGAATGTATTCCAGCAAAATGAAAAGGAATGTAAGAAAGAGAAGAATAGATCCTAGAAACAGTGGAACCAAACCAAGAACGCAGTGAAAGGGAATTTCAAGATAACAGCTGTTCAGCAGATCTTGAAGGGATTTGATCCAAATTTAAATAGGAAGTCAGAGGCTCCAAGAGAAATGTAGATTTCATTTGACAGTATGTGATTAAAGAAGTGGAAAACTCAGTAATGTGGTAAAAGCTTTTTTCTTCCCACAACAAGAGTAAAACAAATTCCATGGAAATCAAAAAGTTGTACAGATTAGTAATAATCTAAATATGAAACAGTGTGACATGATTTTGAACAATTGATGGAGAATTGACCTTGACATTTGGAAGATATTCTATAGAGCAGCATAGTTTTAGTTCCTATCATTACATCATCCATTTATATGGGTCCCATCACAGTTATGATTCTGAACTTTATATGTTTAGTACTATGAATGTAAAGATTTATTAGTTTTTAATTTTTGCACCAATTAATAGACAAAGTTCAGAATACTTATAGTACCGAATAGACCATAAGCACAAACCATGATACTATAAAAATAACTACATCTGTTAAAAACTAGGAAGTGGAAGAGGAGGGATGAAAGTAAGTTTAGGTATAATAATATCCTTTTACATACAAGGGAGTCAATAAATAACTGAAGTTGACAGATTAGAAATAGAAGATGAAATATGATATTTAAAGGTATAAAAAAACCCAGAAGAATGAAAAATGATGTAAATAACAAGAATTGGAAGGATTGGGAGCCAGGGTATTTGGGAGGTAGCATAAGTGCAATAAATTCCTTTTTTCAAGTTGTTAAATCAAGAAATAAATGTGTAAACACATTATATAGATACAGGGCGATAACCTAGCTAAATATTAAAGTCATTTATAGTGAAAGAAAGCTTTGCGTTACCAATTGAACAAGGGGCTAGAAATATTTACATTTATTTTATGTGTCTGTCTCTTCTCTTTTTTATTATTATTTTTTTAAACAGGTGTGGGTATGTGATGGAGGTTTTCATTATCCAGGTCATTGCTGTCAGGATGTATAGAATAGCTAAAATTATTATAACACACATATTCACTAACTTTTACTCCTACATCTTTCCAGCTTTACACTTTCATGTCAGTGTCTTTGTGAGTCTCTAGATGATGTCTCATGTTGCAGACATGTGACAGTTCAATCTAGATTCAATACAGTAGTCCCCCTTATCCGTGATTTTGCATTACATGGTTTCAGTTATATGTCAGTTACCTGTAGTTAGAGGTGGTCTGAAAATATTAAATGGAAAATTCCAGAAATCATTCATAAGTTTTAAATTGTATGCAGTTCTGAGTAGAGTGATGAAATCTCATGCTGTCCTGCTCTATCCTGCCTGTATATGCTGCCTACCCCTTAGTCACTTTGTAGCTACTTGGGTATCAGATCAATTGTTGTATCTCAGTGCTTGTGTTCAAGTAACCAGAATTTTATTTAATAATGGCCCCAAAGCACAAGAATAGTGATGCTGGCAATTTGGATATGCTAAAAAGAAGCTGTAAAGTGCTTCTTTGAAGTGAAAAGGTAAAAGTTAATCAAAGGTATATATGTATAGGAAAAAACATAATAAATAAGGTTCGGTACTATCAATGGTTTCAGGCATCTACTGGGGGTCTTGGAATGTATCCCCTGCAGATAAGGGGGCAGTACTGTACAATCATTGAAAATGAAATTGCAGGCTTGTAAAGGATGCAACATTTCACAAATCTTCTAAGAGTTGGTGTTTATGAACCTACTCAGTCACTGAAAATGTGGACCTGGCAATCAATAGCTTGAGTAAACTTTTTAGAAATTTGGTTTTATTTTTCAAGTTAGGTCCCTGTTAAACCCATTTCTCACTGTTTACTCCAAAATTTTAGGCCTTGTTTTAAGTTGACCAAAATTCACTTTGTAGGGTTTTTTTGGGGGGGCTTTTAATTATACTTAGATAATGTCGACCTTCTAAATTCCTTTTTAATAATTTTATTTAAATTAGGGGAAAAAACTACATAGAATACGGCGTAGGAGTCTAAGCAAAGAAAGTATAATCATTATTCTGCCAGTCAGTATACGAGGATACTTCAAAAAATTTATGGAAATATTTACATTGTCTTTTAATTTTATTTTTCCATGAACTTTTTGAAGTACCCTCTTGGTGTATAGATCAGAGGTTGCTTGGGAGTAGTTTCCTGCAGGTGTCAATGAGTTATAGTTTATATTGACAAGACAAAATGAAGTCCATTTTATTGGTGTTAATGCAGGGGGGCTTTCTTAACTCATTGAATTGTGTATGTTGGAAGAATGGGCTATAGTATAACACTTAAGCTACTTTTGTATGTATTACAAACATAGTAAACCAGATGGACAAAATAACACAAAATTGATACTGATTAAGAACAAGGACACAGCTTACAGGGCATGGAAATAATTGCATAAATTTGTCAACCAAGGATGCAGTACATGTAACAACATGCTACTTTTACAACATAGGCTTTGGCAAATAAGCAAGTCCTGCAGATATCTGGGAAAACAGAAGTCTAGAACAGACTACTGATCATATTCCACTATATTCATACATAGTTACCATTATTTGTTATTGATGAACCCAAATGAAAGCAGCATATATGAAGAATTTTAGAGGAATATTGAACTGTGCAAGAGAAGCCCTAGTGATTAACTTGTTAAATATAAAGACTGATTAAGCATTTAATGATAAGATTTATAGTGTAGGTTTAAAAATATAATAAATAAATTTGTTTATTTTGATTAAGAAATTTGTGTAGTTCAGACCTGAAGAAACATCTCTACACTGTCTATTACTTTATTAAAAAAATTTTGTCTTAATGCTCAAGGCCTGTAACATATTATTAATATGTTATTAAACATATTATTATATGTTTAATATGTTATTACATTCTAGATTATTTTTGTGTTCATAAATATTTTGTCTATATGTTGGAAATGACTTTATGACTTTTTTCTTTAAAGATCTCTGTCTTCATATTTAGTAGAATGTTTTTTAAAAGTAAAATAAAGTGATTTTATTTGGTTATAGAGCTGTGATTTATCCTTACTTCGCCTCATGCCAGTCCCTCTTTAATTAAATACTTTTGTAGTCACCTTCACTTTTATACTTCTGCAGCTGAACTATGTTTACGCTGAATTTACTACCTTTGAGGTCTATAAATTGTGCAATTTAATGGTTTAATTGGCACTGACTTTTTTATTAATTTTTTTACATCTAGTTGTTAAGTTTAGAAATACTACCTCTTGACTAGAATATTCATGATTCAGCTTTGTTAAGAGTACTGTTTGTAAGAGGTTTACTTATAACTTCAAAATTTTCATTTCTAAATGAAAAGTAAGTTTTATACACATAGCATGTTGAGTTTAATGTCAAATAAAAAAGAAAAGAGTAGAGCTTGTAATATTTAAATTCATTATTGGGCCAATCATGTTTGAATCTCAATCCATGAAGATCTTAGGGAAACTTGTAGCATTGTCTTAGAAATTTATTAAATATAAAATTGATTTATGTAGAGTTTGGTTTATTTAATATATCAGCAAAATAAAATAAAAATCTATTTTTTAAGAATATAGATTAAAGGTAATTTTAGTAACTTTAGCAAATCTAAGGGATTAAAAAATGGATTTGTATGTCACTTCAGTTGTTACTCTTGAAGAAAATCAACTAAGATTCATTCTGTTATTTTATAGTTTTCATCCCCCTCTGGCCAATGATATGTATTTATATGAGCATGGTCATTTATTGTTGTATGATAGTACATCTATGGCTATAGTTTGAAATGAAAAATTCCACATTATCTAGATCTGGAATTGACAGAATTCATCTGGATTATTATTAGCCTTTAAAAACACAGTTTTATTGTGCTTAAAATAAGAAAACAGTGATATTGAAAGACTGTGGTTTTCTAACATATGGCTTCAATTTACATTTTAATCAGAATATGGAAGTCATTTGCTGACATCTGAAACTGAGGTAGCAATAAAAAGTTATCACTAACAGGACAGCAGACACAATTTATTTTGTGTTTATTACTGGGTGGCCCTCTTGAAACTTTCATGAAATTGATACCATATATTAGAAAATTACAATTAAATTATGATATTCGGGATACATCTAAGTTGAATATTGTAATACAATTGGTATTATTAATAATTAATATCTATTAATATTTGCAGATACATGCACAAACACACATATATGCATACATAGTCATAGTATATATGTAGTCATTTATTTATATGACAAAAGACTGAAAGGATTCATCTGAAAGTGCTAAATGGCTTAATACAGTTAATATCTTTGAAAAGGGGAATGTTGATGGAAAAAGGATTTCATGGTTTATTCTAAATACATTTTTTAGTCTCACAGTGGGGATATATTACTTGTATAATAAAAGAATTTGTAGCATAAGATGAAACTTCATTAATTTCTAAAATTTATTTGAACTAAAATATGTAATCAGAATGGTTTAATACACTTCAATAAATTGTTAAAGCAAATTAACTTCTAACAGTGAAAAGAATTTAAATGTACAGTGTTCCATTTATCTAGAACTTTATTTCTTGTCTTGAATTAAATTTCCAAGATAATCTTAATTTATTCTCCTAACAAATTTTGTTTCTTCACATGTTCTATAATTGAATTCAGTGTTGTGGAAACAATATAGTGATGAATTGAGAAACTCAAGGTTTAATGAGGTGTAGGTACCAGTAAATGCATATATTACAATATGATATGGTAAATATTATTTTAGCAATGTGGAGGAAGGATAGAACAATTGCTGGGAAATGTGGGGAAAAGTTTTCTGAGGAGGCTGCATTTTCCATGAGTCAAAATTTTCCAGGTAGGTCAGCAGGACAAAGGGAATTCTCAGCAGAGGGAGCATTGTGTGCATTGTCCTGAGTTGGTCTGGCATATGTATTCAGCTTTTTTTGTTAATTTATTCATTCTTTATTCAACTAATTTTTATTGTGCACCCATGTACTAGCTGTGTATATCATAGTGAACCTGACAGACATGATCCTGTCATAAAATTCAGTCATGTGGAAGAATGACTAATTAATTAAAATCATAATGGGTGTTACAAAAGGGGAAGCATGGGGTACCATAGGTATATGTAACAATGTTAAATATAGGAGAAACTTCTGAAATAGTGAGTAGTATGAGGTGGCATTAGAAAGGGGGATTTGGTTCAATTGTGAAAGGCAGTAAATTCTGAGCACAGAAGTTAAAATAATTATATTAAAAAATTAGCTACACAAGTTTCACTTTATGATCAAACTTTCTAATTTAGGACAGTCATTCTGAAAGTATTCTTAAGGGTGGATTATAATGGGGATAGATCAATAACATGGCCAATTAGGAGTTTCTTATAATGTTCAGACAATAAATTTTCATTGCTTAGAATTGGCATGTAGACAGAAAAGAGATGACTAGAGTGTGTCAGTCTGCATCTGAATCTTTAAATCATTTCTTTAATTCTATTTGTTACTATTTTCAGGAGATCTCTACTATATATTTTTGGTCTAAGTTATGTATAATAAAGCAAATTAATGGGTTTATTCCACATTTTTCCATTACACCCAGCTTCCTCATAACAATGACGAATGTCATCTAACTTGTTTCACAAAGACAGACTATTCTTGACTAGCGACTTTGTATTTTGCTAGTTTTTTTTGCCAAATCCTGATTTATTTTAAAACTTTAAATCATTTCTCTTGATAAAAATCCCTAGATTTTGTGTTGGTTTGTTCATTTAGTTTTTTAATCTATTGGGCTTTTATTTGGTCGTATCTCACTAGTACTGTGCAGATCCATTTTAGAACCCTCTCTCAGGCATTTATTTCTCTCATAAATAATCAAGCCCAGGAGTTGGTAAACTTTTAATGTTTAGATCTTCATAGTAAATTTTGCCAGCTTTATGGGTCATAAGGTCTCTGTGGCAACTTAATTCAACTTCGCTAATGTAGGAGGAAAACAGCCATGGATGATATGTAAATAAATGAGTATGGCTATGTTCCAATAAAATTTTATTTATGGACATTGAAATTTGCATTTTATATAATTTTTACATGTCAAGAAATACTATTTTTTTGTTTTTGTTTTTTTTTTAACCAAAATCTGTAGGGAAGAATCCTTCTTTTGCCTCTTCTAGCTTCTGGTGTCTTGCACCCATTTTGGGTGTTAAAAATTGCTAATAAAATGAAGTCCCCATGAAGTATAGCCTATGCATATTTAGAAGTACTAGAAGGAAGCATTACATTTAAAGAAGGCTGATTTTCATTACTAAGTGGGCATTTGTACTGTATGTATTTATAAAATTTATGTTTGGATTTTGAATTCTTATTAGAGTAATTTATGATGGAAATGAAAGTCAACAGCAGAGGCATACTAGTACAGGAAATGGCGAGAAATTATAGAATTAGGGGGAATGATTAAGAATTGGAATCTATTACTTTCTTTTCAAGAACACCCATTCAAGTGTAGATAAAAAAAAGGCTGAGCTCATTTACAATATATTTATTAACAGTCCCAGCCTGGTAGAAAGCAACATTGATTTAACAGTTTTGGATATTTTCCAACTCCTGTTTACTTTGTTAAAACCATAATAAGGTAATCTGGTTCCTTTTGACTTAAATAAGATGAAGAATTTGATATTGAGACACCGTTTATAGGTTGTTAAACATTTTAGTTTGGTGTCTGAGGATATTGTGTAGCATTGTGTTCAATTAGTGTGAACTAACTAGTTGAAGTGCCAGATTCGTAAATGTCTTACTTCAATTAATACAAAATACTATGGGCTGCATTCATTCCAAGTTACTTGCTCCATGGGTGCCAGCCACACAGTCTCCATAAGCAGGCCTTTCTGCAAACTAATCAAGATTCATGGCCTCCAGGTTTTGTGGCACTAACGTTTTAGTATCTGAAATGTCATTTTTTTTTCATGAGCTTCTCTGTTTTTATCCTTAGTTCTTTCTCCCATTTTAAGTTATATATGAAATTGAACTTGTATGAAACCCTAATGTAGTCAGAAATGAGTGTAATTTGGTAGAATACACTGGAAAGTTATTAAACTCAAACAAAACATTATGCCAATTTAGGATATTGGTCTTCAGTAGATTAAATTTTCATAAGAGGCCAACTTTTTTTCTTCCTACTGGTGTTAGGGCCAGATGTTGGTAAAATCACGACGTAGGCAGATTTTTTCTTTAGTGCTTTCTCATCTTTTTCAGCATCTCTGTTCCTAGTTTCTTTTTTTCTTCCAGGTGCCTATCCTTGTAAATTTCCTGTGTCCAAAGACATTTGCAGTTTAATGTAAATATTTGTTAATGAATGAAAAAAAAAATCCTGAGTGTCCAACAGAATACAATAATGTAAATGTGGTTTCAGGCACTGTGAGAGGAAATCAAGATCTATTTTGGAGGTGGGAGGAACTTTCAACATTTCTTAAATCCGAATAGGCAAATAAGTGCTCTATCTGATTATGCTAAATCTAGAATCTCACTTTGGCTTTATTGTGTCTGGTTTCAATTATTCTCCAAATTGGTTCTACAGATAATAGAGAAATTGCAATAGATGTAATTGTATAGTCTAGTAAAACTCTTGGTTTCTAACGTTTCTTAATTTCCTGTTAAGAATATTAGAGCTGGAAAACAAAACTACAGCCCCTCTACACTTTGATGAGACCTTTTTTTCTAGTCTTAATTGTGCTTGTGTGTGAGTGTATTTTAGCATGTGTGATTGCATGCATGTGCATATGCATGTATACATGCTTGCTTCAAACCTGTTGCTTGACTCTCTGACTCCAGATTTTTTGCTCTAGATGTTTCAGCTCTCTGAATGCTCTTCTTTTCCTTGTCGGTTTCCGTTACTTGTTATACAAAAATCTTTACCAGAGCAAGTGTCTATGGTTTTCTTGCTACTAAGAGAAGGATAAGGAAATGCTTTTGATTACTGAATTATCGCTACATGATATCATTAAGTAGATAGTCAATAAATATTAGTTGAACAACTAATAATTGCACTTTCAAGTATCTTTAGATACTTTCAGGATATTTGAAGAACTTTCTTTTGTTACCCCTAAGAAAAATATCACTAGGAAGTGAATTCTTATCTATTGCGAGTAGCAGTGCCAATTATTATTATTATTATTTTTTAATTTAATTTTATTTTGTCAGTATACAGTGTGGTTGATTATTGTGGCCAATTACCAAAACCTCCCTCCCTTCTCCCTCTACCCACTTCCTCCCAGCAATGTCCTTTCTGTTTGCTTGCCGTATCAACTTCAAGGAATTGTAATTGTTGTGTCTTCTTCCCTCCCCCCCCATTGTTTGTGTATTTATTTATTTATTTTTAGCTCCCACAAATAAGTGAGAACATGTGATATTTCTCTTTCTGTGCCTGACTTGTTTCACTTAATATAATTCTCTCTAGGTCCATCCATGTCATTGCAAATGGCAGTATTTCATTCTTTTTTATAGCAGAGTAGTATTCCATTGTGTAGATAT
>NW_007726909.1:256856-259925 GCF_000696425.1 Galeopterus variegatus | reverse complement strand
TTTGGCTATGTGTGATCTTTTGTTATTCCATATAAATGTCTGGATAGTTTTTTCCATTTCTGAGAAAAATGTCATTGGAATTTTGATGGGGATTGCATTGAATTTGTAGATCACTTTGGGTAGTATGGACATTTTTACAATGTTGATTCTTCCAATCCAAGAGCATGGGATATCTTTCCATCTTTTTGTGTCTTCTTTAATTTCTCTCAGCAGTGGTTTGTAGTTCTCATTATAGAGATTTTTCACATCCTTGTTTAACTCAATTCCTAAGTATTTTATTTTTTTGGTGCCTATTGTATATGGGAAAACTTTCTTGATTTCTCTTTCTGCATGTTCAGTATTGGAGAATAGAAATGCTACTGATTTTTATGTGTTCATTTTGTGAACATGCACACTTCCTGCAACTCAGATAAATATCTACCTGTGTGGCGAAACCAGGAGAAACCAACAAGAATGTTTAGAGCAGCATGTTCATAATTATGAAAACTCAATTCAACTTAATGGTCCATCAGCAGTTAAATGAAAAAGTAAATTGTATATTCAATGGGATACTATATGGCATAGAAACTTAAGTTGGTTCTAAGAAACTCTAGTGAATTATATCTTCCAAATGCCCATTCTGTTCCCTATTTGGAAATTAAGCAGCTTTAAGTTTATTTTACTTAAAATTATAGCTTAACTCTGAGTATCTGGTACTTCTGTATCTTCTCACTTTCTGTTATTGTAATTTAAAAGCTCTACTTCTGTAAAAAAACTTATTAGTAGGTTGGGTATGTGAATGATAACGTGAATCTTTCCATTAACTTTTTGAAGTACCCTCATATAACTGAAAGGAACAGCAAGGTTTGTATTTGCAGCAGTTTATTTTTTGCTATATGTGTTCCTTTTTGTCATAAATAATATAAAACTGTTTATACTACATTGTCTTTGGAAAAAATAAACCCTAAATTAATAAAATATAAATATTTAGGAAACTATTTTATAATTCTCCAGACATCTAGAACACAAGAGTATTTAAGGAGTGATAAATAAATGCAGAGTTCCACTCCAAGATAAAGATTTAAACAAGTACTGAGGCAAGTTCTTCACTGGCCTTATAGATTTGTTTGAATGCCGATAGCAGGATACCCAACTGCAAGTGACTTAAAGTATAAGCACATTTATTTTTTTGAAGCACATTACAAGGAGTCTTTAAAGTACCAGTTCCATGTTTCAGTGCTTTCATGTTTGTCAATAAATTCTGTAATAATGTTGATAGTGATGTTAGCGTAGGACATACAATTCCTATTTCAGTTTTTTTCTAGGGGGACTTAGATGAAGAGACTGGAGGTTAGGATATAACTCTTTGAAAATAGTGTTCTATTGATAGCATTTTAGAAATCATATGAGTGAAATCCTGACATATGAAAAGGGAATGGTCTTCCATATTCACAGTTCCTCCTTCTGTCTGCCCCAACCCCATGGTCCGTACTGTCCTTTTCATGGCTTATAGAGATTTGACTAACCGCATATCACCATCATTATCAATGACTCTTGATATTCTAAGTGTGGAATGAATACCTCTTAGATGTTTTAAAATGTGTTAAATACAGATTGTTAGAGTGATCTCATTTTACCATTTTTGTATATATTAAATGAAGTTGGTTGTATAAAAGGTGCTAATCCTAATTTATGTGTTTTGTTAAAGTTTTCTGTTTTTTTCTTTTTTTTAACCTTGATATATAACCTACCTTTTTTTTTTCTTTTTTCAGTCATACACATATACTTTTAAAAAAAGCAGCTTTATTGTTAGAGCAGTTTTAGGTTTATAGAAAAATTTAGCAGAATATACAGAGTTCCCATATTTCACCCCATCCCCCATTAACATCTTGCATTAGTGTGGTACATTTGTTACAGCTGATGAACCAATATCGATACATTGTTATTAACTAAAGCCCATAGTTTACATTAGGGTATATTCTTTATTTTTCACCATTCTGTGGGTTTTGACAAATACGTAATGTCATGTATTTACAATAGTATTGTACAGAATAGTTTCACTGCTCTAAATAAAATTCCTTTGTGCTCCACCTATTTACCCCACTACCCCTACAGTCTCTTGCAATCACTGATTTTATACTGTCTCTATTGTCTGTATAATTTTGCCATTTTCAGAATGGAACAGTTGTTTATTGGTTACTCTTCTCTAGAAAGTGGCCTGCTGGGGATAGGGAATGTATATGTGTACTATTATATCTGTAATGCCTTGTTCTTGGCACATTTAACATTCAACTGCTTAGTGCTTATTGAATGAATAAATTAATAATTATATATTTAAAGCCACTATGAATATTATTTTATCTTCATGAGATGATGTACTGCATAATGATTAAAGACTTGCTTGGGCTTTAGAGGTAGAATAATTTCTGATTCTGACTCTGCCACTTACAGTGTGTCCTTGGGAAACTTAACTTCTCTGTGCCTCAATTTCCACACCTGTAAAATGAAGATGAAATAGAAATATACTTTATAGGGTACTATGAGGGTTAATTGGGATGGCATATGCAGTACATAAATCAGTGATTGGCACATAGGGTTAATTAATGTTTAAAAATTTATTGTTATTATTACTAACGTTTTAAATGGGCTTGTGTAGACTAGCCTGGTTTATGTGGAAGAATTAATGAGAAAGTCCTTTGTAATTTAAGAGTTAATAAGCAGTAGATATATGTATAATTATAAATGGCTTTACTGTTGTTACTGGTGATTATAATTTACATGATATTAGTTCATTGTAGTGTAATACTAACAAAATAAAAACTTTGATTTTGAGGTAAAGTCTTGACTCTTAACATGCCTAATGAAGAGAATAATAAGGGATAAACTTACTCTGGCGCACTGCTATAGTGCGCCGCTTGGGAAGCGCGGCGGCGCTCCCACCGAGGGTTCGGATCCCACATTCAGACCGGGCGCTCACTGGCTGAGCGAGGTGCGGGAGCAACACCGAGGGTTGCGATCCCTTGCCGGACACGGAAAAAGACAAAAAAAAAAAAAAAAAAATATATATATATATATATATATATATATTTT
>NW_007726909.1:207384-255926 GCF_000696425.1 Galeopterus variegatus | reverse complement strand
AAAAAAAAAAAAAAAAAAAAAAAAAAATATATATATATATATATATTTTGTCCTTTTAGATCTGTGTAATGCTGATCGAAATTATTAATATTTAGTTTTTTAAAGTTTTATTGAGGTTTATTTAATGCTTAATAAAATTCACTTATTTAAAAGTATAGTTTGATTAGTTTTGACATTTTTATACACTCATGAAGTCACTGCCACAAATAAGATAATAAACAATAATCCCCCAAAGTTTCTTCATGCGACTTTGTAATCCCTTCCCACCCACCCCCATACCCACTGGATGCTTTTTGTTACTGTAGATTTGTTTGTATTTTTAGAATTTTATATTAATGGAATCATAGACCATGTAAACTTTTCTTGAAGGTACCCCATTCTTCAGCTCTTTTAAAAACTACTTTATTGAGGTATATTTAAAGTGTATTGAAAAGTTTTGACATATGTATGTATCCATTAAACCACCACAATCAAGATAGTGTACGTATTCACTACACTAAAGTTCCTTTGTGCCCCTTGGTAATCTCTTCTTCCAGCCCTTCTCCCTCACCCTCCTACCATCACCCTATCCCCTTTCCCAGACAACAACTGATCTGCTCTTTGTCACCATGGATTAGTTTGCATTTTCTAGAGTTTTATATACATGGAATCATACAGTATATATTCTCTTTTTTATCTGGCTTCTTTTATCATAATTATTTCGAGATTCATCCATTTTATTGTGCATAACAATTCATTCCTTTTTATTGCTGAGTAGTATTCCATTGTTTGGCTCTATCACAGTTTGTTTTTCTATTTATCATTTGGGTTGTTTCCAGGTTTGGGCTATTATGGATAAAGCTACTATGGAATTGACATACGAGTCATTGTAAGGGCATATGCTTTTATTGTTTGGTCATGGTGGGACTGGGGCAGGGGAGGTATATTAGTTTGCTATGGCTGCCATAACAAGTATCAGAAATTGGGTGGCTTAAACAGCAGAAATGTATTTTCTCACAGTTTTGGAGCTAGAAGTCTGGATCAAGGTGTTGGCAGGGTTGGTTTCGTTTGAGGCCTTTTTCCTTGCCTTGTAATTGGTGATCTTCTCTCTATGCCTTCACATGGTATTCCCTCTGTGTGCATTTGTATCCAAATTTCCTCTTCTCATAAGGATGTCAGCCGTATTGGATTAGGACCCACAATAATGGCCTCGTTTTAACATACTTACCTCTTTAAAGAGTATATCTCTAAGTACAGTCACATTCTGAAATACTGGGGGTTAGGACTTTAACACATGAATTTTTGGGGGTGGGGAACACAGTTCAACCTATAATGCAGTTATATGTTAAGTATTTTAAGAAGTGGCCAAACTGTTTTCCAAAGTGATTATATCATTTTACATTCATACTAGTACTGTATGAGAGTTCCAGTTGCTCCACATCTATATCAACACTTGGAATGGTGAGTCTTTTTAATTTTAACCATTCTAATAAGTATACAGTGATAGCTTTAATTTGCATTTCCCTAATGACTAATGATGTTAAATATTTTAATATAATTGTTAACTATCAGAGATCTTTTCCTGTGAACTGTCTTTTCAAATCTATTGCACATTTTAAAATTGAGTTGTTTGTTTTCTTATTATTGGGTTTTAAGAGCTCTTTATATATTCTGGACACATGTTCTTGATCAGATTTATGTTTTGAAAATATGTTTTCTTGTACCGTGGCTGATTTTTTATTCTTAAACAGTGTCTTTTGAAGAGGAGAAATTTTAAATTTTGATGGAATCTAATTTATGATTTCTTTATTCACTCTTGATGTGTATCTAATTGCTTAATCCAAGGCCACAAAGAGGTTTTCTTTTTTTTAATGTTTTCTTATTTTTTAGTTCTAGGTTTTACATTTAGCCCTATGATCCGGTTTACATTAACTCATATATGGGGTCAGGTATCAATCACAGTTTATTATTTTTGCAGAAAATAATATAGTTTTCCAAGTATTTCATCACCATTTATTGAAAAGGTCATCCTTTTTCCACTGAATTGCATTGTCATCACTATCGAAAAAAATCAGTTTTCCACATATTTGTAGGTGTGTTTCTGGACTCTGTTCTCTTTCATTGATGTATTAGTTTATGTTCAAGCCAAAATCATACTGTCTTAATAACTGTATTTATATAATAATTCTAGCAATCAGGTAGTGTTAATCTTTGAACTTTGTTCTTCTCTTTCAAAGTTTTTTGGCTGTCCTAGGACCTTTGAATTTCTATATGAATTTTAGAACAGTTTTCAATTTCTGCATTAAAAGTCTCTTGATGTATCAGTTAGAATTATGTTTAATCTCTAGATCACTTTTGGCAGAATTAATATCTCGACAATATTGAATATTTTGACCCATGAACATGGTATAGTGCTCCATTTATTTATGTTTTAATTTCTCTCAGCAATGTTTTTTTAGTTTTTAGTGTACAGTGCATGTCTTTTGTTAAACCTATCCACAAGTATTTTATATTTTTTAATGCTATTGTAGATAGTATTGTTTTATTAGCTTGAATTTTCAGTTGTTCATTGGATATATTGAAGTATATCCTCGCTTAACTAAATTTTTAGTTCTAGTAGCTTCTTTTTTTTAGTTCTAGTAGCTTCTTTTTGGTACATTTTATAGAATTTTCTACATAGATGAACATGTCATCTGAACAAAAGAGAAAATTTTACTTCTTCCTTTCTAATCTGGGTGATTTTTATTTCTTTTCCTTGCATTATTGCTCTGGCTAGGACTTATAGAATAATATTAAATAGAAATAGAACTGACATCTTGCCTTGTTCCTCATCATAGTGGGAATATATTCAGTCTTTTCACTATTAAAATATGATGTTGGCTATAGATTTTTTTTAGATGCCCCTTTCCCTTTGAGAAAATCCCCCCCCCCACTTTTTTTTTTTGGCCGGCCGGTATGGGGATCTGAAACCTAATGCTGTGCTCTAACCAACTAAGCTAACTGGCCATCCTGAGAAATTTCCTTTTATTCCTAGTTTTTATGATAATTTAAAAAAATTTTTTATTGAATCAATATTGATTATACATATTTTTGGGTTTCATCATTGAGATATGTTGATCAAATCAATGTTACTAACATATATATTGTTACAAATCATAATTGTTCTTTATGCCCCTTGTCCAATCTCTCCCCATTCCCCCTCCCTCCCCCCTCTAATTACCCTAGATTTCTTCTTTCCTTCTGAAAGAATAATGGTTACTTTGTTGATTTCTTGCCTAGGTGATCTGTCCAATGCTGAGAGGTGTGATCAGGTCCCTCAGTATTATCATAGAGCAGATGCTTCTTCTGTCACTCTGAAATGGGCTTTGTGGAGAGAGGCAACTTCTTTTCTTTATCTCTGCTGGTGCCTCTTCTTGTGTCAATGCACTCCAGTGGCTGGCAGACTGTCTGTGTGATGATTGTGGCATCTAGCCGCTTTCGTGGCAGCCATGGTTATAGTGGTGGCTGTGGTGGGCCACCCACATTGAGGTGATGTTTTTGGCATTCTCCTTTGTGCTGGCAGTATGCCTGGTTGTGGGAGGGGGGTCTGGTCTCCTTCTCCATGCCTTGGGACCCCGGGTGGGCCCTGCGGCACTGGCATGGTGTGCCTGGTTGTGTGATGGGGGTCCGGTCCCCAATGCCATGCTTTTGGTCCCTGGGTGGACCCTGAGGCACTGGGGTGGTGCCTGTTTGTGGGGGTGTGGTCTGGTCCCCGGCTCCATACCTCTGGTCCCCAGGTGGGCCCTGAGGTGCTGGTGTGGTGTGCCTGGTTGTGGAGGGGGGGGTCCAGTTCTCAGCTCCATGGCCTGGGTCCCCAGGCAGGCCCTGAGGTGCTGGCGTGATGTGCCTGGTTGTGGGAGAGGGTCCAGTCCCTGGTTCCAAGCCTTGTTTTCCTGGGTGGACCCCAAGGTGCTGGTGGTGTGAATGGTTGTGGGCGGTGGTCCATCCCTGGCTCCATGCCTCATGTTCCCTGGCAGGCCCCAAGGTGCTGGTGTTGCGCCTGGGCTGGAACTAATTTTTGTCCTTTGGTTACTTCTAAAATGGGGGAACTTCCTGTGGGAACTGGTACTTGAGCTGTGTGGCTGAGCTAAATTACTGCTTTACTGCTGTTTCCCTAGGGAAGGCTTTTTGTGCAGCTCAGGGTTTAATGGTTGGCCCTAGAGGTACTTCTGGCTCTCCAGAGACTGGGTGCACCTGGGTTGTGTAGAAACTCTGATCTGGGCCTGAGTTTTTTCATCAAACCGCACCACATGCAATTCTGCATTCCCGACCGGTCTTCTCTTAGTGATCCTGTGCTGACTGGGGGAAGGATCAGCTGTCCTTGCTGTGTCCCAGTGTTCTCCTGGTGGGCCTGTCTCCCCCCCGCCCACCACCTGTGCTCCAAACACTTTACATGGGATGGGCCCTGTGCTGGTCCCTTGTGATGACTCACTGGCCTATGAATGGCTCCCCTTTTTCAGCTGTTCTGGCTCCTCGCTCCTGCGTGGGTCCATGGGAACCCTAATAGTGGTCTTGCTGTGCAGGGGGCTACCAAGGCCCTCTTCTCTCCTGCCGCCTCCAAGTAACTCCGTCTGAAGGGCACAGCTGCGGCTTCTGCTGGCTCCTGCTCTATGTGCTCAACAACTTTAGCCTTAAAGTAGCCCCATCACGGAATGCTCAGAGCAGTTTTTTCTTTCTCTCATTGTCGTCTCTCCCACCTTCATGAACTCCGTAGGTCTCTCCTCCTCTTCCCCTGAGCTCCAGTGGCCCCAGCTTGGCTGATGTTACATTTTTATAGTTGTAAAATTGGTTGATTTATGGGACAGAGTGATGCTGTGCACCGTCTATTCTGCCATCTTGACTGGAGCTCTTTACGGGAGGTTTTTTTTTTTTTTTCTTTTGTCTTTTTTTGTGTCCGGCAACGGATCGCAACCCTCAGTGTTGCCCCCGTACCGGACCGGGGACCGGCAACGGGATTGCACCCCTCGGTGTTGCTCCCGCGCCTCGCTCAGCCAGTGAGCGGGAACCGGTCTGTATGTGGGATCCGAACCCTCGGGCGGGAGCGCCGCCGCGCTTCCCAAGCGGCGCACTATCCAGTGCACCACCGGGCCGGCCCCTGATGTTACATTTTTATAGTTGTAAAATTGGTTGATTTATGGGACAGAGTGATGCTGTGGACCATCTATTCTGCCATCTTGACTGGAACTCTTTACGGGAGGTTTTTTTTTTTTTATTAGGAATGGATGTTTGATTATGTCAAATGCTTTTTCTGTATATATAGAGATGATTATATGGTTTTTATTTTTGAGTTTAGTATGGTGAATTACATTGCATCCTAGAATAAACCCAATTTGATTTATTATTCTTTTTATTGTTGGGTTCACCCTGTTTAAATTTTAAGAACATTTATAACTGTATTCATGGAGGATATTGGCCCACAGTTTTTTTTTCTTGTAATGTTTTCATCTGGTTTTGATGTCAGGGCAACACTACCCTCAGAATAAGTTAAATAGTATTCCCTTGCTTTCAAATTTCTAGAAGAGTTCTGTTGAATTGGAATTATTTCTTCCTTAAATGTTTGGTAGAATTTACCAATGAAGCCATCTGGACCAGGAGTTTTCTTTGTGGGAAGGTATTTCCCTACTATTTCAAAATTTTTTTTATAGACAGGGGGCTATTTAGACTATGTATTTCTTTTTATGAGAGCTTTGGTAGTTTGTATTATCCAGGCAGTTTGTCCATATCATTTTTGTCAAATTATTTGGCATAAAATTGTTCGTGATATTCCCTTATTATCCTTCTAATTCTGAAGAATTTGTAGTGATGCTACCTCATTCATGATAATGGTAAATTGTGCCTTCTCCTCCCCCCCAGATTATAGTCTATCTTGGGAAGTATTTTATGTAGATCTGAAAATAATATTTATTTTGCTTTTGTATAGAGCACTGCTCTATAGACATCAATTAGGTCAAATTGATTGATAGTGTTCTTCCAGGCTCATATCTTTACTGATTTTCTGCCTGCATTTTCTATCAATTATTGTAGAGGGGTATTGAAATCTCTGCTTGTAGCTGTGGATTTGTCAATGCAGTTGTATCAATTTCTGAGTCATGTTTTTAGATACATAAACATTAAAGTTTGTTATGTCCTCTTGATAAATTGACCTCTTTGTTATTATAAATGACCTTTATCTCAGGTATTATGTGCCTATATCTAAAAAAAATCACTGACAAGAGGAAGGGTATTGCTATTACTGATTTAGTTAAGCCAATATTCTTGTAAAAGAAGGCGAATTATCCAGACAAAAATCAGCATTTTCTTAGAACAGAGGAAGTGGAGGAAGGAAGAGGGATGTTGTATAGTTATCCAACAATTATTTACTACATATGCTAAAATTGCCTATTTAAAAAAAAATTCTATGATAATTAAATGAAAGGTTAAATTTATATATAACATTTTATTCCTGCTCTCACATTTGAAGGTAAACAGATTCTCAATTATTATAATATTTGGTATTATCCCTGTTTATTGGTTGAGAAAACTCAGTTCTGAGAGGAAGAATGACAACTCTATTTTGTTTTGAAACATAATTGAAGTCTAACTCCAAATCCCAGCCTTTGTGTTTTTGTTTGTTATCTTTTGTTTGTTTTGACTCTAAGTGTAAAAAGATAGCATTGTGGAGGGAAGAACCCATGCTTTCGTTAAGTTTTATTATGTTAAAAGAAGAAAAGCAGAACATAACATAGTATGTTATTACATCATGTCACTTTGGATAGAACATGACAGAACACATATTTACAAAAGTTCACTGTTCTTTAGAGCCAGATGATTGCTGTTAATTTTGAAACAAACCATCTGCTTATCATTTAAATTCCTTTATAACTTACCAACCCACTTCTCTAAACAGAAGTAACATTCTTCATATCTTTAAAACCACTGCTAAGGTACATTGTCTTTATTTGTAATGCATATTGCCTGCGTATTGATTGAAAACAGATTGTGACATTTGTGATATCTAAAAAGGCCAAGTTGATTCAATTAACATGAAAAGCTAACAAATTATACTATCAACATTTGAAATTACTATAATGTAGTTTGGGACACATTTGTTCACACTTTGGTAAACTATGTACCCCCAAACAATCAATAAATAAGCACTTACTTGACATAGTCCAGAAAACTATTTATTCATTATGGTATGATAAGTTGTTGAGGGGGAAGAAGGACACAGGTACAAGAGCACTCACCTACAAGTGAAGGTGAGATTGGTGGTGCTTGTTTGATGACTTGTCGGTTTTTATACATAGTACTTATTTTCCTTTATTGTTAGGTGTGTACTAGAGCAGTAGTTCTTAATTGGTGATATGTGTAGAATTTTGTATGGAATGCAGGGTTTTCATAACCATTTACATTTCTTGGATCCCCAGCCTTACATATGAATGTGACATGCAGACTTTATCTATCTTACTTGAATTATCTATCTCTAGCATTTATCGTCGGCTTTAGTATTTCTGCTAATTTTCTGCTGTGTTGGTTATCCTCCATACCTGCCTCCAGTTTATAGGAATTTAAGAAGTTTATATACATTTAAGATGAAATCTATGTCTAAAGCATATGAGTGTTCTTCCTAAAACAATTTCCATTAGGTAGTACCAGGTTTTTTCTAATGTTTATTGGGAATTAAGTTACTAATTAGTTGAGAACTACTTTGGGTTGGGGAAGGGGGAGGGACAACAGGTGTACATTCTTTAAAAATAGCTTTATTTATATTTAATGAACATCACCTCTTTTAAGTTTACAGTTTGATGAGTTTTGACAAATGTTTATAGTCATGTGATTACAACCACAATTAAGATATAGAATATTTTTCTCTTCCTTAAAATGTCCCTCTTCCCCCTTTGCAGTTAGTTCTCTCCACTGTTGTCCCAGGTCCCAAGCCATCACCAACCTGCTTTCTACGATTCATACAAATGCACGTTTTCATTTCTCTTGGGTAGATGCCTAGGGATAGAACTGCTGGATTTTATGGTAGTAAGTGTATGTTTAAATTTATAAGAAACTGCCACTGTTTTCCAAAGTGACTATAGCATTCTGTATTCCCACTAGCAATGTATGAAAGTTCCAACAGGTCCATATTCCTACTGTCACTTGGTATTGTTTTTCTTTTCACTTTTAGCCACTCAAGTGCATATGTAGTGGTATCTCATTTGGTTTTAATTTGCATTTCCCTAAAGACTAATGATCTTGAACACCTTTTTGTTAATTTTTTGGCTATTCATACATGTGTGTATACATGCCCACAGATGCATTATGCACATATGATTATGTGTGTGTGTATATATATATTTTGTGAAGTGTGTTGAAATCTTTTGCTAGTTTTAATTTTTTTGGTTGTGTGTCTTATTTTTGAATTGTGAGAGTTATTTAGATATTCTGAATGCAAATGCTTTATCAGATATATGTATTTGCAGATATTTTTTCTGAGTCTGTGGCTTGCTTTTTCATTTTCTTAACTGAGTCACAGAGCAGAAGGTTTTTAATTTTTATTAGGCACACTTTATCAGTGTATTAGTTGTCTGATGCTGCATAAAGCTACTCAAAAATTTAGTGGCTAAAAATAACATCAGTGTTTATTTTGCCTTAATCTATGGTCTGGGAATGGCTTGCCCAGAATAGGCCAGTACTGCTTTAGTTGACATCAGCTGGTGCAACTTGAAAGCTAAGTGTTGGAATCATCTGAAGACTCACATGGCTGGCACCTGAGCTTGGGATACTCAAACAGCTGTGTTTTGGAACAGCTAGGGCATCTCTCTCTACTTCTATGTAGTTTCTCTAACATGGTGGCTATAAAGTAGTGGGACTTCTTACGTGGTGGCTCAGAACTACAAAGGCACATGTCAAAAAAAAAAGTGAGAACACCAGTCAGAAGTCATTTTGCCTTTCATGACTTAACCTCAATCAGTATCACTTTGCCTGATTCTGTAGGTTATAGTTACAAAGGTAGTTTAAAGGGCCGATGTTCGAGAGGGAGGGAACATATGTGGAGAACATATGTGGAGAACATATGTGGAACATATGTGGAGGACAGTCAGTGTCATATGTTAAGAAGCCCAGGTAAGATAGGATATATATTGGTGTGGCCATCTTTGAACACTACAACCTGCCATGATGAATTTTTCTTTAATGTTTTGTTTTGTTTTGCCCTCCTAATATATCTTTGCCTAAATCAAGATTATAAAGGTTTTCGCTAGTGTTTTCTTCTAGAAGGTTTTATGGTTTGAGCTCCAAGATTTAAGTCTATGATCTATTTTTGTTAGTTTTTATGTATGGACTGAGGTATGGGTTGAGGTTCATATATTTCCATTTGGAAATTCAATTATTTTAGCTCCACTGGCTGAAAAGACTATTCTTTACTCATTTTATTACCTTGATACCTTCGTAGAAAATCAATTGGACACAGTAAACAGAGTGTTGTGTTTACTTCTGGATTCTATCCTTATGCCAGTGCCACACTGTCTTGATTACTGAAGCTTTATAGTAAGTCTTCAAATCATATGGAATAAGTCTGCCAACTTTGTTCTTTTTTTTTTTTTAACATTGCTTTGACTATTTGTATCCTTTGCATTTTTATATAAATTTTATAGTCTGGTTTCAGTTTCTACAAGAATGCCTGCTAGTTTTGATTGGGATTTCATCAACTCTATAATCAGCTTGAGGAGATTTGATAATATTGAATCTTCTCATTTATAACATGGCATATTTCTCTATTTAATTAGGTCTTTAATTTCTTGCAGTGTTGTTTTTTAGTTTTTAGTGTTCAGGTCTTGCACTTCTTTTGTTAAACTTATCCACAAATATTTAATATATTTGGATTCTAATGCAAATGGCAATGTTTTTAAAATTTTTATTTTCCGGTCATTCATTGCTAGGATAGAGAAAACAATTGAGTATTGAATATTGACATTGTATCTTATAGCCTTGCTAAACTTATTAAGACTAGATCATTTTCTTGCATATTTCTTAGGATTTTTCTACCTACACAATCACGTTCCGTGTGAAAATTTTACTACTTCCTTTCCAATGTATATTCTTTTTGTATCTTTTTCATATCTTATTTCACTGGGTATTGATATTCCAGAAGAATATCAAATAGAAGTAGTGAGAGTGTCCATCCTGACCTTGTTTCTAGTTTTAGTTAGAAAGCTGTTCATCTTTAAGTCTGATATTAGTTATAGGTTTTCCATTGTTCTTTATCAGGTTGAAGAAGATTTATTCTATAGAAAATTTTTTTTTTAAAGGTTGATTAGCTATTAAAAGATGGTTAAGTAGCAGGTACTATATGTAGGCTAAGGGTGAGTAGAAACTAGAGGAACTAGGGACTTGAGAGAGGGTCTTTCAACCCTAACCCCCTCAGGCTTAGCTTTAAAACTCTAGTTTGGTACCGATATGATTTGCTGGTAGTGTAGAAACTTGCTAGAGTATGGTCAAGCTAGAGCAGGTGTATAGAAAATGCCTGCTGTGTTGAGAAAGAGTTGCCTAGGGGTGGCAGCTGGAGCTACTACAGACACTGCTACTGAGTGAAGATAGCATTGACTGTGAGTGCAGCAGAACTACTGTGGAAGCCATCTGCTGGAGGTTCTCAGAAGCAGCTACTAGTTTAGGAGAGCTTGGCTTAAGGGTGAGGATGGATGTGCTGTGGAAACAGACCTCTGGAGCTGTGCTGGGAGGTAGCTTTGAGATAGGTCTGGTCTATCTATTGCAAAATGGATTCTCTTGGTCTTTATTGAAATGACTTTATTTCATTTGCATTTTTGAGAGATAGTTTTGCTGGATATAGAATTCTGGTTGACAATCTGGCATCTACTGTTTCTGTTGAGAAGTCTGCCATTTACGGTATTTTTCACCCCATAAGTGTAATGTGTTGATTTTCTCTTTCTGCTTTTAAGGTTTTTTTCTTTATCTTTAGTTTTCAGAAATTGGCATATGATGTGCCCATGTGTGGGTTGCTTTGTGTTTTTCCTTCTTGGGGTTCTTTGAGCTTGATTCTGTACTCATCCTCCTCTTCCTCATCCCTCTTTCTTCTCCTTCTGCTCATCTTTCTCCTCTTCCTCTTCTTCCTTCTCTCTCCTCCTCTCTTCTTTCTCCTTCTCCTTCTTCAATATTTGGAAAGTTTTTGACCATTATTTCTTCAAACATTTTTTCTGCCTTCTTTTCTCTCTCCTTTCCTATTGGGGTCAGTTACATGCTATTGGACTTTTGATGCTTTCTTCCTGGTTTCTGAGGCTTTCTTCATTTTTATTCAGTCTTCTTTTCTCTCTCTTCTTCAAACTGGAAATTTCCATTGATCTGTCTTCAAGTTCACTGATTATTTTTTTCTGCCATCTTGTGAATTTTTATCAGTGATTGTACTTTTTTGGCTCAAGTATTTCCATTGGTTCTTTTTTATAGTTCTATTTTTTCTGTTGAGACTCTTTACTTATCCACTCATGAAATAGCATATTTCCCTGAATTTTTTGAACTTGTTTTCTTACAACTTTTGAGCATAGGCGAGAAAGGCAAAAACTTACAGTTCTTACATTATACAGTAGTAATCTTTCATGAATAAGTTCTTTTGCCTTTTGTTGATTTCTCAGTATTATTTCTAATACTTTTGTTCAGTTTTTGTATTGTTTTCTGTGGGAGAAGTGACTTGACCTCTGTACCTTATTGTTACTAGGTGTTCCTGATAAATTGCTTTTAAAAATCATTCAAAGTGATGTGTATATGGTAAAAAAAAATAGGAAAATACAATAATATAAAATAAATACTCTACTAGAAATTACGAATAGAGCTATAAATTGCATTTGCTAAGTTATTGATTATAAAAAGTCAGTAAACAAGCCAATGAACAAAATTTTTCTAAATATTTACAATGGATTATCCTGATGAACGCATACTTATCCACCTAGATGAATATGGTGTATTTGTATTAACTTAAATCAGTGGTCAGCACACTTCTTTCTTTTTTTTTTTTGTCTTTTTCCATGTCTGGCAACGGATCGCAACCCTCAGTGTTGCCCCTGTACCGGACCGAGGACCGGCAACGGGATCGCAACCCTCGGTGTTGCTCCCGCGCCTCGCTCAGCCAGTGAGCGGGAACCGGTCTGTATGTGGGATCCGAACCCTCGGGCGGGAGCACCGCCGCGCTTCCCAAGCGGCGCACTATAGCAGTGCGCCACCGGGCCAGCCCCGAGCACACTTCTTTCTGAAGAGCCAGATAGTAAATATTTTTGGCTATGTGGGCCATACAGTTTCTGTTGCAACTATTCATTTCTACTGTTATAGTTTGAGAGCAGCCATAGACAATAGGTAAACAAATGGGCATGGTGGTGTGCCAATTATACTTTATTTATAAAAACAGGTGGTAGGCTTAATTTGGCCTGCAGGTCTTGCTTTTCTGATCCTTGGTAAGGAAAGCCACTCCTTTTATGTTGAATGTTTGGCATTGTGAACTGCTGTTTCTCAGCATGAGGGATTACTCCAAGTGTCAGTTTTTCATTTGTGATGAGGAAAGTGTTACTTCAACCTTCTTCTTTGAAATAAGCATTGGAATTCAACTTGTTTAACCATGGTGTTTTACTATATGTATTTTCTCTATACCAATTTGTTCTATTTTTGGATCTCTGATAATACAAATATTAGAGCTTTTGCTCTTCTCCCACACGTCTCTTAGACTCTGTTCTTTTTTTTAATCATTTATTTTCCGTTGTATAGAATTGATAATTTCTATTGCTTTATCCTAAAGTTCACTGCTTGTTTTTTCTTTCATCACCATTCTGCTGCGTCTCTTAGACTCTGTTCTTTTTTTTAATCATTTATTTTCCGTTGTATAGAATTGGTAATTTCTATTGCTTTATCCTAAAGTTCACTGCTTGTTTTTTCTTTCATCACCATTCTGCTGTTGAGACAAGCCATTGAATTTTTTAATTTCAGATATTATGTTTTTCAGCACTGAAATTTCCATATTTTATAGTTTCTACTTGTCTACTGAAAAATTCTCTTTCTGTTAAATGTAAGTATGTTTACCTCATGGAACACAGTTATAATAGCTGCTTTAAAGGCTTTGTGTGTTAATTGCAGTATCTGATTATCTTTCCCTTAAGAAATGGTCAATTTTTTTTTTTCTTTTCTTTGCAGATTGAATAATTTTTGATTGGTTCTGGAATCTTGAACATCATGTTATGAGACTCTGGGTCTTGTTAAAATCCTCTGGAGAATGTTTTATTTTTTTTTTCCTTGGTAGTAAGTAATCACTGGGTTAGGTTCAGACTGCAAGTTCTGTCTTGTCTCTAGTAGTAGTAGTTCCAGTGTCTGTTCTGTGTTTCCTGTGCTATTTTGTATCTGTCCCCATGTAAGTGTCACTCATGGGTCATTCTGGCCCTTGGGTGGTGGTTTTAATTGTAATTTTGCTCTCAGAGTCATTGCTTTGCTTCTTGGGTCTGTCTTGTGCATGTGCCAAATGGGGGTGAACTCTGTACTCGTACCAGTTCAAACATAGATTTAGTTAGGAGATAACTTTTTCTAGCTTTTTCTTCATGTGTTTATCTTGTGTTGTCTGGCTTATTTGGCCTCATTTTCCTGGTCCTTTGGCCAGAAAGATGGGGTTTATCTTGGAATTTTGACTGCTCACACTGCTGTCAATGCTGCAGCCACTCAGTGGGGGCAAACCCTTGGGACAAAGTGGCCAGGGAAAAGAGAATGAAAAATATAATGGGGGTTATTTCTTTCCTGTTTGGACTAGAGAGTCCCCTGTTCCATGTTTATTTGGTGAAAAAAACAGGATTTCTTTCTGACCACATTCCCTGTTGCTGCTTTATTTTGTAACTGGGGGATACACTTGGGGCAGGGTAAAGAGAAAAAAAAAGACCAAAAAACCAGTAACAGTGGGTCCATTCCCTCACATTTGGGCTCCTCTTTGCTGTTTTCTGGCTAGAAAGATAGGATTTCTCTTAGAGGTGGTGCTCCTGCAGTATAGGGGCCATTGAAGTTATGAATAGGAATTATCTACCTGGAAAAGGGTTGGGCTACAGGTAGCTAGCTACCTGAAGAAGAGAGTGAGAGTGGTTTGAGAACTTAACAGAAGGTCTTGGTTGCTATGTCAGTAAATTTGTGTATTTTGAAGGCATATTATTAGATTTGTGTCATGTACTGCTTCTTTTGTGAGAAGCAGCTAGATAATACTCAATTTTCCTATTTTCTATATTTTATATTTATATCATCATAAGGAAGGAAAGCAGCTGGTACTTAAAAGAACCAGTATTTAAATCTTTTTCATCTATGTCCAGGATTAACAGCTGAGGAATGACATTTGTGTACGATTTTTGAAGACTTGCTAAATTAATCTTTTTGAAATAATATATGTTTTCTATTTTTCTGGTTGTTTTGTCAAGAATTTTAGCATAAATAAATGGCTATATAGCATAATGTGCTAATTCTGGTTAACTTTTTATGTAGTACATTTTTAATTGCCAGTGTTGTTTGCTGACAAATTTTTAAGGTAGAATTGGAATTCTCTCTCTTTGAGATATTACGAGTAATAAAAGTATCATTTATTGAGCTATTATAATTTTCGTTGAGTTTATGTATTGCTATTATCTTTATTTTGCTGGTGAAAAAGTTAAGCTCAGCAAAGGGAAGTTACTTGCCTGAGGTCACGCAATTTGCAGATGGCAAATTTAGAATTTGAACTAGACATTCTGTTTCTAAAACCATCTCTCTTACTCTTTATGCTGTATTGTTATATATTGTGCAAGATGATGGGAATACATAAGTAAAAGATGTCATTTATGCCATCCGGGACCTTCTTATTTAATTAAGAGATAGTCATAGAAGAGTTATAAGTGCTATGTTTCTTTCATATAGATTTTTGTTTTTCATATTCACAGCTGCGATTAAGGCTTCTTTGTTTTGGTCTTTCATTAATCCAATCCATATATGTACATTAAAAAGGCAAAATTAGGATTTCTCAAACATCCATTTCTTTTAAGAAGTGCTGTTCTAAACTAGATCTTGGATTCACTATTTTATCTCTAGCTTTGTAGTGCTTAGAGAGTTTAAATGAACTGCCTAATAAGTTTGCCCAAGTAGTAAGTAGTGGAAATAAGATAACTAGAAATCTAGTTACTTAACTAATAGGAAATAAATATCTATTAAATATAACCATTTTTATATTTATTTTTATAAACTTCGTGTTAAATGAACCCATTGAAATCTTTCTGTAAGATGATAGTTAAATGATTAAAAGGTAGAGTAAGGAGATGCTTTAAAGGTATTGTAATCATACTGCTTTTAAAAGTAACAGAAAATTAAATGTATATTTCTTGTTAATTTTTCTACACGTTGGTTTAATGAATTAAAAAGTATTGAACTATAAGAGCATGAGTCTGTTTGTTGACTTCTGATTATTTTCGCTTTAGGAGCTACTTAAAGTGCCACTGCTTGTAATATTTTACATTGTTCCATAATGCTATTATAAATGTTTATTATTTAGTGTTACAAAAATGGTCACTTTTATTTTTTTATTTTTTATTTTTATTATTATCAAACAGTATATTTGCATAGTAGAACATTCGAAAATAAAGAAAAAAGAAAATCACCCAGAGATTATTACTTGTTATCACCTCAGTGTTTTTCCTTCCAAATCCTTTTGATTTGTGCAGATACACACAAACAAGGATCCAACCCAGAACCTTGCATTTATTACATTTAGCTTTTATGTCTTTTAAGTCACTTTTATCTAACACTGTTCTTAAAAGCAGTCTCTCTTGATAACCTGTTTATAAACAAGAGCCTATAGATGGTTTTTCTTTCCCCTTGCCACTGACATAGAAAATGTTGAATGAATGTTTTTTTAGTATTAATCTCTCAGATGTAGTAAAAACTCAAGGAGAGGGAAATTTCAATCAAGAATTTGCTGTTGGTGAATTTACAAATGCTGAGAATTAGTCTGGTTTCTCTTTGTTTTTGACACTTGTTTGTGGCTGTTTAGGTACAAGTAGAATAAAAGCAATCTCTAGTAGAGGTCAGAAGGAAGTTGCATGCTCCAGCGCTTTACTATAGAAACAGAAGAAGCTTAGCTGAATTGACAGAGTGCTGTTAGAATGAGATATCCTTAAAAATGTTGGTGGGAAGAACTGATGAAGTAAACCAATTTTGTTGGGAACAAAAGATTGAGTTTGTTGTTCTTCTACTAGAGAAGGTACGGATCTTTAAATTACCTGGGCTTTTCGAGACATTAAAAAAAAGTAATTTGGTCTGGTTTTGAGAAACTGTTACATACATTATCTCAACTGCTTGCTGTGTCTGCCTTTCCCCTTTTGCTCCTCAAACATATACAGGAACAAGTCTGACCTACATGAGTACTGTTAAAAATCACCTCACTAGATTAAGTAGAGTTTCAAATGAAACAGGAAAACGAAAGATGTACTTTAATGTACACATTACATTAGAATAGAATAAATGCAAGTACATCATTGGTGAGAAATTTTTTAATAAAAAAATTTTAATAAAAAGTTCTGTAAATAGATAGTTCTTTCAACGTCTAGTTTTACATGCTTTAGTAGAAATCTATTATAGTAAATTCATTTATAATTTGTTTTTATTTGGATATGTGAATAATGCCTCTCTCTCTTCCCATTAATGGCCTATTTAAAATCTCTCAGTGAGTCATGGATTGGGTGGAGTTAGGTTCATGTTATACTGCGTTCACAAAATTTAGCAGTTTGCCCTAAAAGCTTTTTTATTTTCTAATTTAGCATTTAGACACCAACTCCTCCTCCCCCTCCCACTTGTGTATATGTGTAGGAATGTTGTAAGGATTGCTACCTCTCATTTAAAAAAGTTAGAAAAATATTTTGCTCTTATTTATAAATTACATGCTGTATTTTACCAATAAAGTTGAATTAGGAGAAATTACCCTTTCATCCATTTCCTCTAGAGCCTTGTTTACTTTGTCTTAACTCCTAAACTGTGAATCCTCTAGAAAGCATGTGGATTTGCAACCACAAAGATTTATGTTTTGAACCTTAGCTGGGCTTTAAGTACTGCTTGGCAGTTATGTGTTCCATTTCCTCATGTTTTCCTTTTCATGTATTATATACTCTTACCCCATCCTTAAGTCAGTACATTTGTCATTTTCAAAAGATTATCCAGTCTCCTGATTCAGAGAGGGAGAGGGATAGGGAAGGAGAAGGGAAGAGCAGAAGGGATATGAGGAGGGAGAGGGGGAGGAAGAGGGAGACAGTTTGTTTATATTTGCACCTAATCCCTTTTAACATAGCTAACAGATTGCTGTGTATGCTCTTGATCCTATCTTTTACAGGAATCTTCCACAGTTAGTATCCATTTTCCTTCATTAATCTATAACTTCTTCCACTTTACTAACTACTGATTTCTACTTAGCCATTAAAAACTTGTTTAAATCTCTTCTACACTAAAAATATCCTGTTAACAATTTTCTCTCAACTCTGAATCTCTTTCTAAGGTAAGAAGTGAGATTGAGTTGTGCCTAGAAAGAGAATCAGAGTTGAGAGAAAATTGATAATAGCATATTTTTTGGATAGAAGAGATTTAAACAAGTTTTTAACAGCTAAGTAGAAATTAGTAGTCAGTAAAGTAGAAGTAGTTATGGATTAGCGAAGGAAAATGGGGACTGTCAAAGAAAAACTTTTCCTCTTTGAAGCTACTCCATTTGGAGAAATTTGTCATCCTGTTCCAGTCTGGTCTGACTGCTTGGGACTTCCCTTTACCTCTCCCCTTTGTTGAGCCACTGTTGTCTTTTCTGATTTACTTTGTATTTTACTGATTGTGGCTGGGAGGTAGTTATTTTAGATTTTGCATGTCTGAAGATGTGTTTATTCTATCTTAACGCTCAATTGAGAGCTTGATTAATATAGAATTCTATCTGGGAAATTACTTTTTTTCCCCGATTTTGAAAGTATTAGTCTATTGTCTTCTAGTTGCAAGTATTGCTGTTGAGAAGTCCAGGGTTGTTCTGATTCTTGATCCTTTGTTTAATGAAATTTGTGGCTTATTAAATTTACCGTACTGAATACTCAGCAGGATCTTTCATTTTGGAAATTCATATCCTTGTATCGGGAAATTTTCCAGTGTAATTTTTTTATCCTCTACTCTATTTCTTTGTTTTTCTGTTTGAATTCCTGGAAGACCTTCTCAACTTTATTTGGAATTCTTTTACTAAAATTTATAATTTGCTATTGTAATTTCTAAGAGTTTCTTCAGTTCTCTAGAATGTTCCTTCTCTTATAGCATCCTATTCTTGTTTCATGGTTGCGATGGATGTGTTTATGTATTTTTTTGTTGTTCTTCCCTTCAATTTTCTATTTTATTTACTCCAAACTTCTTTTTTCTATTTATTTAGCTCTTTCATGTTATAGCCATTTTTTAAATGTTTAGTGATACTTGTTTGTCTATTTGCTTAAAAGTCATAAAAAAGCTTATTAGAAGCTCTGAATGTTTTGAGTCATGAGTCTTTTCTACCTCTTTCAATGTGTAATTTTCAAAGCTTAGCGTCTTGTGGGCCTTTTCTCTTGCCTGATTTTGTTTTCCAGAGAGGGATCTTCTTATCACCTGCCTTGGGAATGGGAGAGAGTTTGGGATATAAGCATGGTTTCAGTGTTTTTGGATCAGTGGAAAGACACAGTAGGCAGTGAGTCGGAAATAGTGGTGCCCTAACATTCACCATGCACATTTTGATTTAATCTCCTATAGTTAAAGTTTGGTGTCTCATTCCTGCCCTCATTTGTGACATGGCTCTCCTTCTGGTTTATCCCCTCCAGAGAATCTTCTAGGTGGTCAGCTGTCTTGACTGGATAGGCGAAAAGAGAGAGGTCTACTTTTTATACTACTATGCAGCCAGTCTGCTAGTTCTTGATCTAACCTGCACCTTGACTTTCTGGTGCTTTTCTGTTGGTGCTTCCAATTTCTAAGGTTCTGCTGAACAAATTAGCATGCTTCTTACTTGGCTTTGTCACTCTTCAGGTAGTTAAGTTATAGCTACCTTTGTACTAAGTCAGTTGCTTGTTGTGCATGCTCCAGAATTTTGTTAATGTTTTTTGAATGTTGTGAAGGTTAATTGTAGATGTCAACTTGGTTAGATGGAGGAATGCTGAGAACCTGGTAAAGTAGTCTTTTCAGGTGTGTCCATGAGGGTGTTTCCAGCAGAGATCAGTATGAGAGTCTGAGTGGCCTGGGTGTGAAAGACTCCCCTCAATGTGGGTGTGAACCATCCAATCTGCTGGGGGTCTGTAGAGAACAAAAGACAGAGGAAAGAGGTGAAGCTCTCTCTCCAGCTAGAGCTGGGATATACTCTTCTCTCCTGTCCGTGGACATCAGAGCTCGAGATTCTTCAGGTTTTGGGTTCCAGAAGTTACACCAAGGACACCATCAGCTTCCCTGGTTTTGAGGCCTTTGGAGTTGGACTGAGCCACACTACCAGCATCCAGGTTATAGATGGCCTATCGTGGGACTTTTCTTCATAGCCACGTGAGCTAATTACCCTAATAAATCCCACTCATATAATTAAAACATATCCTATTGATTCTGTCTTTCTGGAGAACCCTGACTAATACAAATGCTATTTATTTTCCTCTTTTTTTCTTTGTGGTTCATACCCTTTTAATTCCTTCTGTCTTTTTTATAATATTTCTGAAGGAGGTAAGATAAGTATGTATGTTCAATGTAGTATGTTTAACCTAATGGCTTTTCTTTATCTTAAAACTCTTTACTCTTGACTTCTAGGACTTTGTTTTTCTGGAATTCCTTGTAATTCTCTTATTGCTCTTCATCCTTCCCTGCTATATACTTTTCTTTTGGCTCTTTTTAAATATTGTTATTCCTTGTGCTTCTTTTCTTGTCCTTCTTTTCATCCTTCTTGATTGGTCTCATCAGCTTTTCTGATTATAATCAACTCTTTATACAATGATGACACCCAAATAACATGGACATCTTTTCATATATATCTCCCATGTATATCAGTTTCCTTACCCCTCCTTCAGTTTTTTATCCCTCCCATCCTTTGGATTTTGTTAGATGTATATTCAATTTTGAAATTTAAAATTCTCTGATGTTTTCAATTCATATGCTAACTTTTAAAATTTACATTTAATAGAGCATCCTTGCAATTATATTTTTGATTATTGAAGGTTAGAAATTCATTCCTCTTAGGACAGGTTAAGAAAATAAAAGCACCTAATGAACTGATGAACATACATCCTCTCTTATCTTAACCATACTTTCATGCAATCTTTTTCCTTTCCCACTGGCAACTTTACTTGTTCTCAAACATGCCAAACATGTTCTTGCCTACCAGCCTTTGTACTTCTTGCCTCTTCTGACTTGATCCTCCTTTCCTCCAAGTTTTAAATTAGTTGATATATTGCAGTCTCTTTGAATAAGTGTCAGCAGTTATTACTATTATTATCATTGTAATATTCATGTGGGTTCACTTTCTCATTTTACTTAGGTTTCTGTTTGTATTAGTTGGTTTGGGTTGCTTATAACAAAATACACGGAACTGGTTAATTTGTAAGAATATTGAACTTATTGCTTACATTTTCAGAGTCTAGGAAGTCCAAAGTCCAGGGAACAGAATTGGTGAAGGCCTTGGTGGTGGCAACAGTGACCCAGGGGCCTCACATGGCAGAAGATGGCTGAGCAGAGAGAGGGAGAGACCAACCTCCACATTCACTCTCCTTTTAAAACCCTCAGAAACATGCCTCTCACCATCATTATTAATCCATTCATTACTGCAGGGTCTTACAATCTAATCACCTCTTCAAGGCCCCACCTTTCAATTACCATAATAGGATTTCCCACACTCAACAGTTACAGTGGGAATAAAACTTCTAATATATGAACTTTGGGGACACTATTCTATCAGTCCACAGCACTATTCAAATTATTGTCTCCTAAAAGAAGCCATCCTTGATTTACTCTTATTTAAAATATCCCTTCCTCGTTGTTCTTCACATACTTACCACGTTTTATTATCATTCATTGCACATGTATATGACTCATGTATTTATGTATTTGTTTACTCTCATCCCCACCCTCCTTCCCAGATGTAAACTGCTTAAGAATAAGGGCTTCGTCTTATTCACTCTATCTGTAATTCCTTCAATTTGCCCTTTATGATGACTGGCCAGTATCAAAAAGACAGAGAATAACAAATGCTGGCGAGGACCAAGAAAGGGGAACCCTCCTATATTGTTGGTGGGACTATACATTAATACAGCCATTATGGAAAACAGTATGGAGGTTCCTTAAACAACTACAGATAGAACTGCGATATAATCCAGCAATCCTGCTGCTGGGTGTATACCCAATGGACTAGAAATCATCATGTTGAAGGGATATCTGCACTTCCATGTTTATCACAGCTCTATTTACAATAGTTAGGAGTTGGAACTAATGTAAATGTCCATTGATGGACAATTGGATAAGGAAAATGTGGTATATATACACAGTGGAATACTACTCTGCTATAAAAAGGAATGAAATTCTGCCATTTGCAGTAACATGGATGAATTTAGAGAAAATTATGTTAAGTGAAATAAGCCAGGTACAGAAAGAGAAATACTGCATGTCCTCATTCATAAGTGGAAGCTGAATAAATAAACAAACAAAAAAAGAAAGGTACAGTAATCAATAATTTGTTGAACTTTCAAAAGGAGAGAACAGAACTGAAGACACTAAAGGTGGGAAAGGGGGTGGTGGAGTAGGGGTTAGGGAGAAATTGGTAAAGGCCACGAAAAATGTTTACATTGTATAATAATGAAATAAAATAAATTACATTTTCTACACCATATTTTGTTCATTCATCTGTTGATTGACGCTTGGATTGCTTTCACCTCTTAGCTGTTGTAAATAATGCTACTATTAACATGGGTGTGCAGATTTCTGTTTGAGATTCTGCTTTCAGTTTTTATGGATATATACCCAGAAGTGGGATTGCTGTATCATATGGTAATTCTATGTTTAATTTTTTGAAGAACTGCTCTACTGTTTTCCATAGTGGCTGTGCCATTTTACATTCCCACTAGTAATGAGCAAGGGGTCCAGTTTCTTCACATCATACCCAACGCTGTTTTTTTTTTGTTTGTTTTTTTTGTTTTTTGGTGATAGCTATCCTAATGGGTGTGAAGCGGTATCTTATTGTGGTTTTGATTTGCATTTCCCTAATTACTAGTTATGTTGAGCATCTTTTCATGTGCTTATTGTCTATTTGTGTATCTTCTTTGGATAATTGTTCAAGTCCTTTGTTCATTTTTAAATTGAGTTGTTTAGTTTTTGTTGTGTTTTAGGAGTTCTTTGTATACTCTGTATATTAACGCTTCAGCAGATATGTGATTTGCAAATATTTTCTTCTGTTTTGTGGGTTGCCTTTTCATTTTGTTGATAGCGTCCTTTGATACACAGAAGTTTTTAGTTTTGATGTAAGTCCAGTTATCTATTTTTTTGTGTGTGTGCCTGTGCTTTTGGTATCACATCTGAGAAATCATTGTCAAATCCAATATCACGAAGATTTTCCTTTGTCTTTTGTTCAAAGGGTTTTATAGTCTTAGCTCTTAAGTTTGGGTTTGATTTATTTTGAATTGATTTTTGTATATGGTAGAAGGTAAGAGTATAAATTTATTCTTTTGCATGTGGATATCCAGTTTTCCTAGCAACATTTGTTGAAAAGATTGACCTTTCTCCACTGATTGGTCTTATTACTCTTGTCAAAAATCATTTGTCCAGGGCTGGCCCAGTGGCGCACTGGATAGGGATTTAATTTTGAGCTCTCTTTTCCATTCCATTGGTATATATATCCATCTTTATAATAGTACCAAACTGTTTGGACTACTGTAGATTTGTAATAAGTTTTGAATCAGAAGTGTATATTCTCCAATGTTCTTTTTTTTTCAAGATTGTTTTGGTGATTTGAGGTCCCTTAAGGTTCTATATGAATATTAGTGTGAGATTTTCTATTTCTGCAAAAAATGTCATTGGGATTATTTTTATAGGGATTGCTTTGAATCTGTAGATTGCTTTGGGTGGTATTGAAATCTTAATAGTAAGTCTTTCAAACCATTAGCACAAGATATCTTTCCATTTGTGTCTTCCTTAATTTCTTTTGGCAATGTTTTGTTGTTTTCAGCATACAAGTATTTCACTTCCTTGTTTAAATTTTTTTTCTGAAGTTTTTAATTCTTTTTATTGCTATTGTGAGTGGCATTGTTTTCTTAATTTTATTTTTGGGCTGTTTATTGTTAGTCTGTAGAAAGCAATAATTGTTTGGGGATATTATTTAATATATGACATCACTGAATTACTTCATCTTTATCTGTATTTTAGTAGCAGACAAGTGATTTGAAGTGAACTCAAATGGGAGCTAATATTCAGAATAAATGATAATTTCTGAACTGAATTTATTTTTTATTTTTTATTTTTTTTCTAAAGGATGACCGGTAAGGGGATCTCAACCCTTGACTTGGTGTTGTCAGCACCACGCTCAGCCAGTGAGCTAACCGGCCATCCCTATATGGGATCCGAACCCGGGGCCTTGGTGTTATCAGCACCGCACTCTCCCGAGTGAGCCATGGCCGGTGAACTGAATTTAAATGCTAAATTTTAATTAAATTTAAACAGTTTGATGAACAAAAATTAATCTAAGTGAACTAAATTTATAGACTTGGAAGGATACTAGCATATCAAAATAACCGTTGAAACAATTTAGTTTGAGCTCTTGATAACATTAAAAGATTGTGAAAATGATATTTCTGGAGTAAATTTAGAGCTTCTAACTCTTACTGTGCCTTACTAATGCTTCTCTAGAAGTTGCTAGATATGTAGTAGTATTGGATGTTTTTTACATTTTTGGGGTGGGATATACAGTTGAGTATATATTATAGATTATATATTTATGCTTCATTTTTTTTTTAATTCACAGGCCACAGAAACACTATTTAGAATGGGTGTAGCAAGAGGAACCATCACAACATTAAGAAATGGAGAAGTAAGATGAGAATTTTGATATAATTATTAGTTGTTAATTCATAGTTTGCAATTTTAAAAATATAAAATGTGGTGAATTCTATGATGCTTTGTTTAACAGATAGGGAGATACCTGTTGTATGTAATATTGAAAGTACCTGACATATGAATCTATTTCAGTTTACATCATACTGGAACCAGATCTTAGGTTGAAAGTAAATTGCTTAGTCTTTTGATATTTGATTACCAATTGGTTTTACTCTTAAATGAAAATGACATTTCATTGATAACTTCTACAAATACAGATTGTTCTCAATTTATGATGGTTTTTGGCTTGTGATTTTTTGACTTTATTATGGTGCGAAAGTGGTATGCATTCAGTAGGAACTGTACTTTGAATTTTGAATTTTAATCTTTTCTTGGACTAGTAATATGTGGCATGATACACTCTCGCAATGCTGGCCAAGTCATATAACACAAATATTTTATAATAAAGTATTGAATATCTCATGTAATTTATTGAATACTGTACTGAAAGTGTTCTGAGAACGTTTAAGGTAGGCTTGGCTAATCTGTGATGTTTGGTAGGCTAGGTGTATTAAATGCATTTTTGATTTATGATATTTTCAATTTTCGATAGGTTAATTAGGACATAATCCCATTGTAAAGCTATGAGAATTTGTGTGTGTGTGTGTGTGTGTATAATTTAATTTAATTAATATTATTTTTTTACATTATATGATGTTGTTGCAGAGCAGTTGGCAGGGAGAGGGAGAGGAGAAAGGGGATGGAAATGTGATGGAAGGAGGAGCGGTGGGATTGAGGCCTGTGGCACCCCCCACATTCCCACAGGGGAGACTGGCGGGCTTCCAGCAGTGGTTTGGTTACTGCCAGGCTGAGTGCAGATATTGGGGGGTGTGGCAAAAGCCCTTGTCTCCCACCACCCCAGCTCAGGAGAGCCCAGGGCACTTCCTGTGGTGGCTAGGTGGTTGTCGCTGGGCTGGTTGAGGGTGGGGGTGTGTGGCCAAGGCCCTCTGCCCCCAGCCGCCCTGGCTAGGTCTCCCTGGGGCACATCCTGCGGCAGTTCAGTGGTCATCACTGGGCTAGTTGCGGGTGTCGGGGGGACATGGCTGAGGCCTTGGCCACCACCCTCTGGACTGGTTGTAGGTGTTGGTGGGCATGGCTGAGGCCCCCGGAATATATTCTTGACCACTCTCCTCTGAGTGGTTCTATACTGATGGGGGGCCAGATCAGCTGTCCTTGCTGTTTCCCAGTGTTACCCCTGTGGGCCCATCTCCCCCACTGCTCGTTCTCCAAACACTTCCCATGCGAAAGGCCATGCTCTGGTCCTTTGAGATGACTTACCAGCCTCTGAGTGGCTCTTTTTTTTCAGTTGTTGTTTCTCCTTGCTCCTATGTGGGTCTATGGGAATGCTATTAGTGGTCTTGCTGTCCGGGCAGCCACAAGGCCCTCTTTTCCCCTGCAGCCTCCATGCAACTTCATCCAAAAAGCACAACTGTGGCTTTTACCAGCTCCTGCTCCATGCACTCAGCAGCTCCACCTTGGAAGCAGCTGGGACTCAAAACGGTTGGAGTGGTTTTTTCTTTCTCTCATTGTGGCTTCTCCTGCCTTCATGCACTCCGTAGGTCTCTCCTCGTCTTTTCTTGAGCTCTAGCGACCCCAGCTTGACTGTCATTGCTTTTTTGTAGTTGTAAATTGGTTGATTTGTTGGAGAGAGTGACACTGGGGACTGTCTATTCTGCCATCTGAATATCTGAGTTAAGTGGCATTGTATTACTTATGATTATAAATTTGATCGGTTAATATATTTGCTCATAAAGCAAAAATGTACCCTCATTTGAAAAATATGTATTCTTAAATATTTAATTGTATGTTGGCAAGTCACTTTGGTGTAATTTGTAATATATATTTTGTTTATGAAGTAAGACTTCATTGATATCTTTGTATTCTTACCAAACTGCAGTATGTGGTTCCATTTGAGGAAGGAAAGCTTTACCATTAATAAGGTCAGACATATTTATCTTATCTGCCTAGAATGTCTCAAAATTAATTTTAGATTTAGTAATTACTATATATTTTCTCATGGGGGCACAATGACAATGAACTTTTCAACTTTATCTTATGTTATAGGAAGGTCGGGGAAATGTATGCAACAGTTTTATAAGTAACATCTGAGTATGTCAACATATGTAGGATGTATACTTATTTTATTGAATGGGGAGGAAATAAAGTAGCTGGCTTTTGATTAATTTCTTCCCCAATTATTGGGTGTTGTTGCTCTATGTAACCAACCTGGTTTATAGTTATTAACACTGGACAAAGTACTTAAGCACTTTCTGGCCTTCAGTTTTTAAAATGAGGTTACCAGTGTAAAATGCAGTTTTTTTTTTTAAATTTTAAGAATTTTGAAAATGGAAAATGCTGTCTAATCAATGGCACCTCATAGTCACCATCTCCTATTTTTCACATTTTAGCACTTCTTAAATTGGCAGATTTCTTATAAATCTATGGTATTTTAGGGTTGATATAATATTTTATAGTTTAAAAAGTAGAAAGTGAAAATGAGCTAGGATAGGCTACTGATTAGTTTAACTTAATGATTTAGCTTTGGAAAGTAGAGAATTAAGAGAAAACAAAATAAAGATGTCATCGAATATATACACACACACACAGACACACAAGTGGCAGAAGTTTTCAGGGATGATGGGCTAAGTGCTACAGAAATAGATGATATGATATGATTCCTGCCTTTAGAGGAGCTTATTCTCTGGTGGGGGAAAGAATTGTGTCAATACCTGGGCAAAAATCTGCGAAAGAGTAGGAATATTTAGTTTAGGTTGAGTCTAGAACTCACTATTGTCCAGATTCCACTTGGAACATACTTAATTTAAATTCTGTTGTAGTATCAAGGCAATAGTAGAGAATTTGTTTGAGAGTGGAGATAAACTAAAAGGTTGGCAATTCAATGGATTACTTAAAACAGAAGCAGAAATCACCATATTTATCATATTGGGAAACTTATATTATGCTAAGGGAGGAGGGTGGCAAGGAGTTTGTCTTAGGTCACTTAAAAATTTTTGCAAGCCTAGTATTGCAAAAATATTTGTTGACCTGGGATTGATAATTAACCTCATGACAATGATATCAGATAGGAAGAATAAAGTTTGTTACATCCAAATTACAAAAACAGCAATCTTGGAGTAAAGTTTTTATTTGGATGCATGATGGTAGTGAACTTTGCATGTGTATCCTTCTCTCTGTTCTGGCTTTAAAGCTGCATTTTGTGAACTTATTGGACATTTCTGCTTGGATGTTTTAAGAAATTTTGAGACTAAAAAGTATTTCCCCCCCTCCGAAAGTTTTTAACCCTTATCAGAACTCTGCAGGGGAGAAATTATAATGGCCATTTTGTAGATAAACTGAGGCTCAGAGAAGTTAAATATTTTGCCAGTGGTCAAAAGGCTGGTATTTTAACCCTGGTTTTCAAAGCCCACTTATTCCTCTATATAGTATAATCTCCCTCAGTGTAATTCACTTACTTTGTGTATTCTTTTTTTTTTTTTTTTTTGGGGATGGGCTGCACCGCGCTCAGCCAGTGAGCGCTGTGTGCACACCGGTCATCCCTATATAGCATCCGAACCCATGGCGGGAGCGCTACTGCGCTCCCAGCGTCGCACTCTCCCGAGTGCGCCACAGGCTCGCCCTTACTTTGTGTATTCTAATCATTATTAATCCTATTTAATTATCATTAGTTTGAGTATTGGAAAAAAATTGTAGCGAAAACCTCTGAGATTATGTAATCAGCAATGTTTTTTCTTGTGTTGTAATTATTACTGTTATCTTTTCGTGTTTGTAGAATAACATACAGCTTAAAATGAATAGAAAAAAATACCATACTGATGCCTCACATATCTGTTACCTCACTGGCTGTTTAATCATGGTGATGTTCTTTGTAAAGTCCTATATACAGAGTATCTGGATCTTTGTATCTTGATTGAATTATATGAGCTAAGAAAGCAGATCATTTTTCTGGGTAGAATATTTTTTATGTGTCTCTATTTGAGGGGCTAACTTTTAAATAATTACTGTCAGTAAATAGTTACTGAATGTGCTCAAAAGTGATACTTTTGTATTTCTTCGGAAAAGGCATAATCCTGTCTTCTGCCTTCCAGGTGTTTCTGTTTAGGATGAAAGTAGTACTTTGTTAGAAAATAGTTACTCACTTAAATTTATGTATTTTAAAAATTATCTACTGTTCGTTTTACATAACTTGATATCAGAGTAAAGCAGAAATTGGTGTTTTTTTATTTGGTTATTCTTAGTCCAAAATTTTGAAAGAGAACAAAGTTCAGCAATTCTTTATCATAGGAAGGTAGGATTTCAAACCCTAGGTCTTGATTAAATCCTTTACCTTGTATTTATCAGCTGACACTACTTATCCAGTTCTTATATTAATGATAGGGAGTCACTGAAAGAATGTATTGAACAAGCTAAGTTACTTTCCATAGCCAGTATGTTGATTCATCTATTGTGGCTGTATTAATTTTTTTCAGTTTTTAAAATTTTTAAAATATCAGGCATATCTATTTTAATTTACTCAAAACTTTTAAGTTTTCATATGTGCATATTAGCATTACATTTGTCATTTTGGAGAGAATCACAAATGGAGGGAAAAGTAATCCCTACCTGTTTATTCAAAAAATGTTGAGCACTTGTATATTTCTAGCATTGTTTTAAGTGACTGTGATCATCAGTGGACAAAACTGACCAATATACTTGCTGTTGGGGACCTTACGTTCTAGCCTGTTAACAACTTGTGTTCTAATTACGGAAGAAAATAAAAACATGCAAAGCAATTAGGAAGTAATTATAGTTACAAAGCTTCAAAAAAAGGTATGAGCAAGTGTATGGTTTAAAAGTACAAGTAATTTAAATAATGAAGGAGGAAACAAGTAATTAGAGTAGGGTTAAGTTACTTCAGAATATTTTTTAAGGGAGATAAATCTTAAACTGAGCCCCAAAGAAATTGATGAGCATTATTGAAGAAGAGGTCAAAAAGCATTGCCAGCTAGGAGAAACAATATGAATAAGGGGCAGATTTGAGAATTAAGAAGAGGTTCTGGGAACAGGTAACCTGTAGAATCAAAAAGAAAAGTGGAGGGAGGGTATGTTGAAGGGAACTAGCATTTGTTTAGTGTCTATTATATGTTCTAGGCACATTATAATTACTCAGCTCATTTATGAGTCAAAACAACTTTCCATTTTAGGTATTCTTATCACCATTTTTTCCAAAGGAGATATTTGAGGTTCAAGAAAGAGTAGTGTTTCTTTATCCCATTTCCTTGAGAATTTGCTGTATGAATGCTTATTGTATTGATTAAGCTTGTAGTAGAATCAAGAATTACTACTCTACGTCCCTCCTAACTGTATTAGTGAGCCTTGTCTGCTGGAAAGAATAGTTGTCTGCATGTCAGTATATGTGGATTCTCTTTACTAGCCATGACCTTGGCAATTTGCTTATTTTCTCACAACTTCAGATTCATATTTTAGAAAATGAGTGGATTAGATGATTTTTAAGGTCCTATATAGCATTAATATTTTCTACATTCAGGCAGCTTTGTATACCCTTTCTGCTTAGGCCTTTAAATTTGTGGTAATCAACCTTAACACTGTGCATGAGAATTGCCCATGGAGTTCTGTAAAACTATGCGTACTTGGGTTCCATCCCCAAAGACTGTCCATGAGATCTAGCTTGGGGCTCTGGTGTCTATATTTTTAAAAATGTCCACTGATTTTAATGCTTTGCTACTGTTTTAAACCACTGTTTAAGAGAAGTATTTTTCATTCATTTTTCTTTGAACTCAAGGAAGGTACGGGTTTTTTTTTTTTTTTTTTTTGTCCTTTTTGAGACCGGCCGCACCGCGCTCAGCCAGTGAGCACTGTGAGCGCACCGGTCATCCCTGTATAGGATCCGAACCCGTGGCGGGAGCGCGCGTGCTCCCAGCGCCACACCCTCCCGAGTGCGCCACAGGTTCGGCCTGGAAGTACAGTTTGAGGCTGGCCAGTTAACAGTTGGTTAGAGCACAGCCTTATAACACCAAGTTCACGGGTTCAGATCCCTGTACCGTCCAGCCACCAAAAGAAAAAAAAAAGGAAAGTACAGTTTGAATAAGACAAAACAGGTAAAGAAATAGCGAAGAAATTGAAAGTGTATTTAAAGATTTTTGTGTATAAAGTAGAACAGAGTAGCATGGTTTGTTGTTTTGGCAAGACGGATACAAGATTTGACCTAGTAGCTACTTTCATTTTATGTTACTAGGTGTATCAGGTATTCTGCATGATTTATTAAAATGAAAACTCTTTTTTTACCTTCTAGGAACATACTTTAAATAAGTAATATAAAATATTAGTTTTAGAGTGATTGCTGCAGTGAGGGTAGGAAATCTTTGTTATGAGTTTCTGTTTCTTGAGGTTTACCACCTGCCTGGCACATAAGGATCTCAGTATATGTCTGATGAACAAGTAATAGATTTACTTAGAAAGAACTTATGTAGCAAATACTGCTTTGATTTAATCAACTTTCAGTTTAAGATAAATATAAATGTAACTATAAATATCGTTAATGATTTATATGTACAAATATAAATATAAAATGTGCTATGATGTTTGTAATACAGTGATAATTATTTCATGAATTAAAGAATATTTGAAGAGATATTTTATATTTGATATTTCTTCACAAAGTTTCTTGATTATTTGCATATTAAGATACATTTCTAACATCGTCAAAATTATGTTAAAATTATATTTAATTTTAATATTATACTCACAGAAACTAAGTATTTTCTTTTTTTTTTTTTCCTTTTTGTCTTTTTTCGTGACCGGCAACGGATCGCAACCCTCAGTGTCGCGCCTGTACTGGACCGGGACCGGCTACGGGATCGCAACCCTCGGTGTTGCTCCCGCACCTCGCTCAGCCAGCGAGCGGCCGGGCTGTATGTGGGATCCGAACCCTCAGCGGGAGCGCCGCCGCGCTTCCCAAGCGGCGCACTGTAGCAGTGCACCACCGGGCCGTCCCAGTATTTTCTTTCTCATTGTTGTTGAATGTGAATTCTTTATATAAGGAAACCTAAAGGTAAACTCTCATATATTTATGTTTTAAATTGCATCTATTTCTTCTTAAACATTTTTGTTATGTATATTTTTTACTGTTTCTCTTCTAGTATTGCTTCAGGAAAAATATCAGACTTTAATAAGCAAAGTGTCTGTCTTTCAAATAGTGAAGTCTCTGAGGCCTGGTACCTAGTAGAATCCCAGTAACTAGTGGCTTGTAAAATCTAATCAAATAAGCAAATATTTATTGACAGCATCTGTATGGCAAATGTGACACTTGGCACTGGAGTCATATCTAGTGTCCCTTCCCCCTTCCCTTTCTTCCCCTGAATAATTATTGAGTGCTAATCTCAATACTAGGTGCTGGGTTTTAACTGTATAAAAATAAAGCAATATGATTTCTGCTTTCAGAAAGCTTTATAGTCTAATAGTCCATAACTTGGTACTTAAGACCTTGTCACTCAGTGTCTTCTGTTAATAGAGATAATAACATCACCTCATGTATTGCTTTGTGAAAAATAAATTAGATAATGCTGGCACAATGTCTGGCACAAAGTCAGTCTATTAGAATTTAGGCTATCCTAAATCCTATTTTCGATTTAATTAAATATGTTGAAGCATTTTCTATATTGGGGTGAGTTTACGGAGATCTTGCGGTTATTTATGACAGTGTTTGAAGCGAGAGTTGATAATGAAAGACAAAATTTAGATAATTTGATCCATAGCTATATTAATAGCAGTGTTACTGGTACTTTTGAATGACCATTTCCTTCCTGTGGGAGTCATGATATTTAGGTTGGCATATATTGCCAGTGTCCTTTGCTGTCTAGTGTCAATATCTCAGTAATATACAGAATATATGTTTAGTTACAAACTTGCTGTGTACTACTCAACCAAATTCTGCTTATCAGGTTTTTGTTCATATACATAGAATAAACATAGCAGGGGAAGTCCAATAATAGAAAAAACTGACATGTATAAACACAAGAATCTTATTAACAAAACAGGGTAAAGTTATTACATGGTGAAAACTTAGTTCTTTTGATAATTGCAAGTCTTAGGCAAAAGTCCCACTGAGATTGATGAGAGACTGACCTCCCAGAATTGAAGATTAAGGCTCAGTTGATCCTGTCAAAGAAAATTGGATTATCACTTCTGCAATAAGACCTCTGATTTATGTATTATATTTTAACAGGAAGAAAATACTAAGATACCTTACACATGTTGATTGCTATTGAAATATGCTCTTTGTTAACTTGATTAGCTTTCTCCCGTATCCTCATATCATCTGAAAAAAAATTCTGACCACTTTAGAATATTCCTGAATAACTTTTTCAAGTCTATTCTTTTTTCTTCTGGGGGTGATTTCCAAATAATTTTGATAAGCTATACAATACTGTATTATAATTTAGCCTGGAAAAGTTATAATTTTTTTCCTTTCAAGCAGCAGCTCAAATATAGCTTTTAGAAAAAAAAAAAAAAGAAACATGGGGAAAATGGATAGCATCTAGAGAAGGAGAGAAGAAATAAGTGTGGAAAAAGATCCTGAGAGAAAGGAAAGAGAAATGCTAAGGCCTAGGGAGTATTTATAACAAACAAGGTATGGTATGTACAGGGACGTCCCAAAGCTACCTCTAATGTGGTGGGCAAAAAAGATTTTTGATCACAGAACAAAAAGTTGCAGGTAACTGAAATCACTGGTTACCACTTCAGAGTGACGAAACATTAAAAGAGACTTCAAGGAGGTAATGGGATTGCTGTCTTGCTCATGTGAAAAAAAAAAGTATTTAATACCCATCAATCTGGATGTTATAGATAATGAACTGCCTGAGTTGTGAGACTGTTCTAAGTAACATTTTGATATTTTTTCCAGTTCTCCAATTCCATGAATCAAAATAACATATATTTTGGCAGGTGTTTAGAAAATTTACAGTTCATGCCAGAATCACATCAGAAAGCAGTGAGTTTCAGAAATTATATTTAATTCTTGCTGGAATATTTTATTTGTGTCACTAAGTCTGTTTTAAATAGATTATCATGTTATGTGTTGTGGTATTATTTTATACTCCTGATGAATAAACAAACAGAGTTTATTTTGAAAATTTAGGTGGAGGCAAAGAAGGCCAAGGGCCAAACTGAAATTTTAAAAATATCATATCACAATGTTTAAGTTTGGTGGCCTTGTCTGTACCAATTCTGTGTGGGCCTTTTTATACTGAGATAATTATCTTTTGAAATGAGCTTATTTTCTTCATAATAGTAACTCTGCTTTTGATTTTGGTACAAAAATAAATGTGCCATAATTTTGTCCTTAAACAAAACAAATAATATCTGGATAATATCTGCCTAACTATGGAACGTTTAGGTTTTATTTTTCAAATTGGAAGGGTTCTTAAGATAACATCAATTTGTTTTGATCCTAATAGGAAGAGCTTTAGGCCAGAAAAGCAATTATTTCCACATGGGTAAGGCCAGTCCCAGCTACCTCTGCTATACCAACCACCCACTAAACTTAAACATGCCTACCTTGGTTATATAGCTAAATGTGGTTGGATGCATTAGAAAATATAGGTTGTATTTTAAAAATAAAGTCTTTGGATATACAGAAAAAGTTTCTGTGTACAAAGGAATTTTGCGTATAATGCTAGGGTGAGTTCAGCAGCAAGTAATTTAAACTTTTTCAATTATCAAAGAAATTTAACTTTGTGCTTGTGTGTATGTCCAAATATAATTTTTACCCTTTTGTTTATACATCACTTTTTCTTTCTTTATTGATTCTTGGCTGTGCTCTCAATAGGTGAGTTTGCTATATAGTGGCAAGTATTGTTTGAGGTGGTTTGTTAGGGATGTGGCGGCAAGAAAAGAGAAGATTTATATTTAATGATAAAGAGATGCCATTAATTTCAAATAGGAGATTGTATAAATTTCCACACACCCTATCATTAAAGAGGATTGAAGTCCATGGGAAAGATTGTTTAGGTAGCTTAAAGAGTGAAGTGATTTGAGAAAAGTCTGGTTTAGTGACTTTTGCTGTAGTGGTTTTAGCCTAATATTTGGAACTGAAGTCAGATTATAGCAGAGTAGAGCATGAATGAATGAGAGGTGAGAATAGATACATTTCACCCATGCACTACTTTTTTTTTCAGGAAGCTGGCTTCAAGAGGAGAATTAGAAGACGATAGTAGGAGGGAAAGCTCAGGAGTTGAAAAACAATGAATACTATACGTATAATAATTTCCACTCTTTCTTTCTGTAATGTTTAAAGTGTCCTGTCAGCCAGTGCTAAATGCACATTTAGCCTTAATGTAATATAAATGATAACAATGCTTTTATATAATTTATAGTAATGGGTTGTAAGATAATCAAGTGAAAGAACAGTTAAAAGGCAGAATCACAGTTGATCTTAGTCTCTAGGACTAATGAGTGCATATATGGCACTGGCTAACCCCAGGTTGCCCCTAGGTAAAGCACTTTGGTGTCCCCCCGTCCCAATTTCTTAAAAAAAATTTTTTTTTCCCCCTTTTTGTCTTTTTTCATGACCGGCAACGGATCGCAACCCTCAGTGTCGCGCACTGTAGCAGTGCGCCACCGGGCTGGCCCTTAAAAAATTTTTTAAAAAATGAAATTATAAATGTGGATATAATCTGTCCTACATGTGTGAGATTCCTAACCTGATTTTACAGTGCAAATTTTAATAGAGTAAATTTTTTAAAAAATGAAATTATAAATGTGGACATAATCTGTCCTACATGTGTGAGATTCCTAACCTGATTTTACAGTGCAAATTTTAATAGAGTTCTTACATATATCTAATGGAGTGCTGTCATGACAGTTGAAATCCTTTATTTCTTGTTTTTTTTAAATGTTTATAGCATTAAGTATTTGTTGCTCATTATGAGAGTACAGAGTGAAATATCTGATTATTACAACTTTTTAAATGCCTTCTGTAATCTTGAAAACTTATCGATTATTTTTTTTAAAACAGCTTCATTGATTTGAAGATATTTTATCCCAGCTTGTGGCCTGTCTTTTCATTTTCTAAATAGTGCCTTTGAAGAGAAAAAGTTCTAAATTTTGATGAAACTTTATTCATCAGTTTTTTTCTTTTATGGATTATACTTCTGGTTTCTTATCCAAGAAATCTTTACCTAGCCCAAGGTCACAAAAATTTTCTCCAGTTTCTTCTAAAAATTTTCTAATACTTGTTTTTACATTTAGGTTTGTGATCCGTTTCGAGTTTACTTTTGAATATGGTGTGAGGCAAAAATTCAAGTTTATTTATTCATTTATTTTTGTGTATGGATATCCAATTGTACCAGTAGCATTTGCTGACAAACCTATTTGTTGACAAGCCTACTAAAATTCCTTGGCACCTTTGTCAAATGGCACAATCGACCAATAAATGTCAGGATTTATTTCTGGAACTTTTGTGGTTCTGATTCTGCTAAAATGGAGGAAGAACAGTCTATCTTTCCCATGGATTACAATTAAAAACCCTTGGGCAGAATACATAAAGCAACTATTTGAGGTCTCTGAAGAGGAAATAATAGCAGAAGGATTGGGAAGGAGATCAAAACTGGTGGTGCGACTGATACTGGCGAATTTCCTATTCCCTCATCCCCACTTCCTTTATCTCCCAGCTTGGACTCCAGGGCATCCTTTAATCTTGGTCTGCACAATGGATTTATACAAAAAACTCCTAAGAGAAACCCTGTCTTCCTCTGTTTATGGTCAGAAAACTGGAAAGGAAGGCCTCCCCATGAAGGACAGTGTGGAAAGTCACTGTTTTTTTGTGTGTGTTTTGCATTTTGTTTTTTTGTTTTACTCTTCTGGTGGGACTCCCAAGTAGGCCCCAGTTATGAGGCTGTCCTCCCACTGTAGTGGTGGCTGTAGCTATGTCAGCTATGCGGTCATCTAAAACTCTGAAAGATAATCTTTTTCTTTGAACGGAGAAACTGGAAAAGGAGTCCCCTGTAGTCCAGGGAGTGAGGGAGAATATCTTATTTTTTACTTTCATTTCTTTCTCACGACTTCATTCCTGAAGCAGATGTAGTTGCAAGAATTATATGACAGTGTAAGGAGGCAAAAATGCCAATTTTATAGCTAGAGAATCAGGAAAAGGGGCTTGGGAGACTGAGTGTGGGGGAAATCAAGGACAAGAAGAAGGCAGAGAAAAAGATGACCTAAATCTGTGTATGAAGTTTCAGACTCATCCCTGGGCTGAGCATATGCTGAATTTATTCAAGGAGACATAATAAAGGATTTGAGAACTGAACTACAGTGTAGATCACTGCTCTAGGCCTTTAGGGTGACACATGTTAGTATAGACTGAGTAGCACTGAAAAGACTTGGGGAACTGACGCTGAAATCATTGTGGTTTGAACCTAACAGGGTTGATTGTTTACAACGTCAACATTAAAATCAAAGCAAAACAATTCTCCAGAGGACCAAAAGTCTTTAACATGACCAAGAATGTCATAATGCAACATTCATGGTCTGTAGGATACAATCCAACTTTATTCGAAATACCAAGAACCAAGGAAATCATAAGCCATTATAGGAAAAACAACTATTAACAAATACCATTCCTGAGATAATCTAGATTTTGGAATTATAAAAGACAAAGTTTTTAGAGCAGCTATTACAACTCCGCTCCATGAGTCAGGACAAATGTTTTGAAGTGAACGGAAAGACTGAAAGTATGAAAAGAACCAAATGGAAAGTTTAGTATATAAAATGAAAATAACTCAAATATTAATATTAAATATTAAAATAACTAAAAATTTACTAGATGAGTCAGAATGGAGATGACAGGAAAGGATAAGTGAAGCTGAAGAAAGATCAGCAGAAATTATACAATCTAAGCAATAAAGAGAAAAAAACTGAATTCAATTTCCTTTTGAATGAGGATGCCAATTTTTTTAAAAAAGAGAATTGGTATCATGGAGTGTATTAATATGGGAGTAATAAGACTTAATATTCTTAATAAAGTGTAAGAAAGAGCTTAAAAAGCATTTGCCAAAAAATAAAAATTCAGAATAGTATTTTTTAATATATAATATTTGTCGGTATTAAAATGAAATCTTTATTGTCTTTCCATGCAAACTCTTGAAATGTATATGGTTTATATTTTCTGTTAATAATATGTATAAACAGTAAACGTTGTTTGACCTACAAGCTTGTTTTTTAAAAAATTCTGTACTCAAATTAAGAGGAGGAAAGGAAAACAAAGTGCTCTTTTGTTTGTTTGTTTAAGTGATGATTTCTTTCATTACTCAGACTTGTGATATTGGGTCTCTTTCATATATTACAGGTTGTTGAATTTAACGTTTAAAAATTGCATTTATCTGTTATGATAAAATGGCTTAAATAATAGCATCTTAATTAAGATGCTGTGAGCAGGTGATAGAGATAAGTGTTTGTGAGCAGGAGTTTGAGTCTTTTTTAGATCTCTGGCACCTGAGGATATGGTAAATATGATTTCTGTTTGCTTTTCCTCTTTGGCAGTGTCTTATTATTAAAACAAGTTTAATGTTAATATGCTAGGGATGTCTGAAGGTACGTTTGGTTATTTACTACTTATTATTTAATTTAATGGAAGATCAGACTTACTTCAGGAAATATTTTTTCTTTAGAAAATTATGTTTTTAAACTTGCTGTAGACACAGGTGAATGTAATGATAAATAAAATATGTTTGCTGCCTTTGCACTTTTAAAAGTATTGTTTTTATTTTTTTCTTGAATATTTACTGTTAAATATTTTAAATGTGAGTTTTCTTTGTTAAATAGCTTACTTTCAAGCAAAAAATAGCTTACTTTTGGGCCGGCCCGGTGGCGCACTGCTACAGTGCGCCGCTTGGGAAGCGTGGTGGTGCTCCCGCCGAGGGTTCGGATCCCACATACAGACTGGCCGCTCACTGGCTGAGCGAGGGGCGGGGGCAACACCGAGGGTTGCGATCCCGTGGCCGGTCCCGGTCCGGTACGGGCGCGACACTGAGGGTTGCGATCCGTTGCCGGTCACGAAAAAAGACAAAAAGGAAAAAAAAAATAGCTTACTTTTATATAGAATGTAAGATTAGCATTTGGTCTTACTGTGGTATTCATTGGGGTTTTTCTCTATCACATGCACATTCATATGATCTATTATAATACTTATTTAAGTGTTTAAATATCTATTTAAATACTTTAATTCTTAATAGAACATATTTCTGTAGAGTTGAGGTTAAGGAAGGACAATGAGAGAAAGCTATTGATTGAAGCTAAAAGCTCTATTGTATCTGAGTTGTAGCTGTCTGATTTTTTTTTCAATTGGCATGTCAGTCAGTAATCATGAAACATTTTTTTCTTTATTTCCTCTATATTCTATGGTAAAGTCAAAGGCAAGTAAAATTTAGCTCTTAATCTTTTAAAGTTCTAAAACACTCTTTTCTAAAAGGATGTTACAGTTAAATCACCTGATGAAAGTAAACTTTTTAACAGATGGATTCCTTAGGATATTGAAATGTATGTATTAACACCTAAACTTGTGAATGGACATACTTTCTGTATGCCATTAATACTATTGTTTAAAAATTCCAAGAATTAAATGAATCTTAATCATTTTTGTTTTAAATGTATGTTCAATGAACATTCTTTAATTAGAAAAATTTTGCAATATATCTTGCAAATATTTTAGAATCTTTTAAATTCAAAAGTACTTAGTATCAGTTAATTCAATTTGTTCTTTAGGAAAATTATGTTAAGAGAAATTAAAACCTTTTCTTTGATATTTATTTGTGAATTACCTGTGATCCAAAGAATTCTTCAGAAAAATTAGAGAATGGGTATAGGAATATCACGTATATGTTGTACAAGGACTGTAAATGAAGGATAGTGAATGAAGGAATGGTCTTTAAGAATATATCATAGGGGTTAGATGCCTCCCACCTTTTCCTTTTCTCTTGAATATTCATATGTTCTATAAGAAGCTTTACTTGAAGGTATTATCTTTTTTCTGTGTCTATTACTTTCTATTTTGCATGCCTGTAACTTCTAGCTCAGTGCCTGGAATGTTGATGTTGTTAAACACTTTTGAAGAGTAAATGTTTTATAAGATTTTAATATTCCTAAGATGGAAATATTAATACACATTGGCTTTACCTCTCTTTACAAAAACACAGTATGCAAACATCTTCTGTACTTAATGAAAAAGTTAGAATGCCATTGTATTACAAAGGGATTTTTAGTTAAAAATTTCTTTTTGTTATGGAAAATTTCAAACATATAAAAGTGGATAATGATTCCCAACATAGCCATCATCCATCTTTAATAATTATTCACTTATTGCCAATCTTCTTTTATCTATTTCTCCAACCACTTTTCTAATACTTCCTTTCAATAATTTTGAAGCAAATTTCAGACATCATATTACTCAATATGTAAATACTGCAGTACATATGTATCATTTAAAGGTAAGGACTTTCCTTTTTAAAATGTAAAAACAATGCCAATTATCTCACTTAAAATTTTTTCCTTAATTTCACCATATATTAATCAGTGTTCATATTTCCCCAGTCATCTTTCTCTCTCTCTCTTTTTATAGTTTGTTAAAATCAGAATTCAAATAAGGTCCATACATTCCAATTGGTTAATACATGTTAAATTTATTTAATTGGTTGATTCCTCCTCCATCCATATCTGTATAGTTTCCTAGAAATTTATTTATTGAAGAAATCAGACTAAATTTTCTCAGTCTGGTTTTTGTTGATCCCCATAGTACTTTTCCTGTTTTTTGTATTTTCTGCAAATCAGTAATACATCTTTGAGGCTTGATTAGATTCAGGTGTGTCCCCCCCCCGACTGTAATACTTCTGTCAAGAATTGTGTAATATCTGGTTGGCTTTGTTTGTATGAATGTACTGGTAGCAGTCATTAATGACTTTTACCTGTCATTACTTATTAAATTTGTTATTATTAAACTTGCAAAATGGGGATACTCTTTTATCAGTTAGAATACGTGTGTAAAGGAAAACTTCTCTTCAACTATTTGGTTGTCTTTCATATGGAAAAGGCAGGATAAAAAAAAAACTGTTTTTTTTTTTTTCCCTTGACTTGCTTTACCAGTACTCAAAATAATGAGTTGGTTTCTTAAAAATTATTAAACTTGCAAAATGGGGATACTCTTTTATCAGTTAGAATACGTGTGTAAAGGGAAACTTCTCTTCAACTATTTGGTTGTCTTTCATATGGAAAAGGCAGGATAAAAAAAAAACTGTTTTTTTTTTTTCCCTTGACTTGCTTTACCAGTACTCAAAATAATGAGTTGGTTTCTTAAAATCTTCTAAACATGACAAATGAGGTTTTAAATAATTTTATTATGGAGTCATAGATTTAAACATATTTTATGTGTTTCAATCCATTATAGTTACCATTTTTGATGGTCAAATTGTCCCTTCTTTGGCCAATGGAAGTCTCTACTAGTTGGCTTCTGAATTATTTTGATATAACCCTAGTATTGTCCTGGTAAGATAAGATGTTCTAGGTTCATCTTGTGCATTTTCTGGCCCCAGCTGGAATCAGCCATTTTTCCAAGAAGCCCTGGTTAATTTACAAAAGGATTTTTAACTTACAAAATATTTCATTCTTTAAAAGTAAATCCCTTTTCCGTTAAATAAAATTCTAATTTGACATAGTTTTGATTGTGTAGGATATCTGAGTGGGTGATTTTTAAAAATTTGTTCACTGTTGAAGTTAGCAGTCTGAGATTTAGTTTCCTCCCTCAGGAATCATTGTTACCTATGATAAAGTTCATCTTTAAAGATGATTAAATTTTTCTCACAGGAGATTTGAGTGATTAGCATTATAATATTTATTTAGCCTCATACATATATTTATAAAAATGATCTGTTTTATAAGAAGGAAAACAAAGATTTATAAAATTATGATTTTATTTGTGAAACTAATTTGATTTCATCTGATTTGTGGCCCAATATTTTTCACCTAGTGATATGCCACTTTATGATTTAAAATTAGTGTAGGAGTGAACAGAGTTCTTTTATATAATGAGAGAAAAAATTAAGGATAAAAAAGCAATATTTAAAGATGATGTACTAGCAAATGTAGTTATTGTGTGATTAGTAGTATGGATACTTTGATTTCATGATTTATAATTAAGCATGTCAGAGCCAAAATAATAGTTTTGACTGAATGTTTATATGATTAGTTAAGAATATTTTATCCTATTGGGTTCTTAAGCTTTTTCTGACTTTTATATTTTAAATGTTTAGAAATGTCAGTGCTTGGTTTGTTTTCATTGGGAGATATATCAAATTAATTAAGAGTGCATTAATAAAACTTTTACAGTTTATTTCCCATAGAGAATTAGCCTGAACCTATGTGCCAAAGGTTACATAGCAGTATTTCACAGACAGTCTCTGAATTAAAGAGCAATAAGTTAGAGGGGCCAGTTAGGGGAACATATGTGTAGTAAATTCACTAAGAGGAATACCTGAGGCCATATTTTGGTCAGTGTGTTCAAGTGAGATGCAAACAGGGAATGGAGAAATAGTCTGTCATAAAATTTTGTGGTTGGGTTGGAACACTAACTGCCAAGTCTAACAGATCCTATTGAACTTGGTATAACCCTACTGTGGGCTTTCGGGATCTTGCCAATCTTGACCTTAACTGCCATGGATCCTAAAACCACACTATGTTTGAGCCCTATCGGAATGTGGTTTGTTGTAATGATTGTGGTAAAATGACGTGAAATACGTTGTGTGTGTGTGCATGCACATTTGCATGTGCATATGCTTACCATATGATTTGCATTTTGCTTATAGTACTTTGACTATTGAGAACATTTTGATGGTATTTTACAGTGGAAGATTTCAAAGATTGGAGCATTTTGCAATCAAACTGTAAAATTGTAGAGAACATGTCTAGCCACCGTGCTGTTTCAACAACTTCTTATTGTTTGTGGTAAAATAAACAAAATTAGATTTCTTTACCATTCATTCATCTAGTACAACTTGTTACCTATGCCTGGCTAGAGGCTGTTTATTTGCCAATCCTTCAAAGTTAAACCTTCTTAGACTATGTTATACTTTGAGACTCAGTTAATGTTGTATTTATTTGTCTTTGTTTACAAAGAGTGCTTTGCATTTATGCTACAGGATATTTTGCTAGATAAGGTTATTTATTCAGAATTCCCTGTTACAAGTTTAGAATTGAACAATGAGAGAAAGCATTCTCACAGACCCTTCTTTGTTGTGACCGTAAAATTCAGCAGATCACTATGTGGTGTTCAGATGCTTGTTTCTTTAGAGTGCGGTAGAGAGGGAGCCAATATAGTCTGCACAGTCATCTTTTTGTTATTGCCCAACCCCCAATCTCATCCAGAAGACTTCATGAAAAAAATTAAGTCATGGAGTTTCTCTAGATTAATTGAATTGAGCTGATTTGAATTCAAATGTGAAAAAAGAAGTTATAGCCTAGCATTTCGTTTTGTTCTGTTTTAATTGCCCTCTTATTCTCATCTTGTCTTTTAGTGTTTCCATTGGGTTGATGAAAAATTATAAAAGAAATACATGCTACTTGAGAGAGTTTCAAAGTATGTAGAGATGTATAAAGTAAAAAATGAATGTTCCCACTTTTCACTGTCACCCTCGGCATTAACCATTGTTAACTGTTTGATGTTGTATCCTTGGTCATTTTGTATTCATCGTTATATGAGGGTACTTCAAAAACTTTATGAAACAATACATTTAAAAGATAATACAAATCCTTCCGTGAACTTTTTGAAGACCCCTCATATGTACATACATTTATATGAGCATAGAAAAATACCATTGTATAATGAATATTTTAATAGTAAAAATGGGATCATACATATTCTTCATATTACTTTTTTCACATAATGTAGATCATGAACATCCTTCTAATTGACACATATGTCAATCCAATTCATTTTATAACAGTTGTACAATTATTCTGTGTGGTAGTACAAACACATCATAATACTCATTCTCTTGTTGAATATTTGGGTTGTTTTCAATATTTTGTTTCTTTAATAATGATAAAATAAGCATCCTTGTGCATATACTCTTAGGCACTTTTATGTATCCTTACGTAGGATAGATTTCTGGAGGAACAATTGCTAGGTCAAAGGGTGCATATACGTAAAAAAAAAAATCAATCAATATGGCCAAATTGCTTTCCCAAGAGTTAGGGCTAATTTGCACCCCAGCATATATTAAGAGAATGTTCTTTTCCTCACACGTCTGTCAACACTGGTACTTTAATCTTTGGTCTTTTTAATAGGTTTAAAAATGGTGCTATCTTTTCCCCTTCTTTTTGACTGATTTCCAACTGCTTCTTAGGTTTCCTGAATTATTTCTCTTTTCTTTTTTTTTTTTTCCTTTTTGTCTTTTTTCGTGACCGGCAACGGATCGCAACCCTCAGTGTCGCGCCCGTACTGGTCCGGGACCGGCAACGGGATCGCACCCCTTGGTGTTGTGCCCGCACCTCGCTCAGCCAGTGAGCGGCCAGTCTGTATGTGGGATCCGAACCCTTGGCGGGAGCGCCGCCACGCCACGCTCCCAAGCTGCGCACTGTAGCAGTGCGCCACCAGGCCGGCCCCCTGAATTATTTCTCTGATGTGACTTTGAGAACTTGCAGAGAATACAGGTTACAAGAAGATTCTGTGGAAGAACTGAGAAAGTGTAACAATGGTAAAGTTTCTTGGTGTTTTGGAAGACTTCTCTTTGTAATTTCAGTATTTACTTTTGCTGTTCAAATGTCCATTAAGTTTGTTACATTTATGTTTAAGCATCCAAAAGATGTCACTTTTGCTAACATTCAGATTTTTATTGTTTATACTGAGATTAAGGTTTTAGAAGATTAGTAATTTAAATGCACATTTTCAAAACTTATGAGTTGATAAAACACTAGATTATTTTTCCTTTCTTCTTAAAACTTTCTAGTCTTAAATGAGGATTTTGTTTGTTTGTTTGTTTTAGCTAGGGAGACAGTAAACTATCTAGGGCAAGCTCTGTATCTTTTACTTCTGTTTTTTTTTTTTTGTCCTTTTTGAGACCGGCTGCACCGCGCTCAGCCAGTGAGCACTGTGAGCGCACCAGTCATCCCTATATAGGATCCAAACCCGCGGCGGGAGCGCTGCTGTGCTCCCAGCGCTGCACTCTCCCAAGTGCGCCACTGGCTCGGCCCTTACTTCTGTTTTTAACTCTACAGGATCTTCAATAGTCCTGTGAGGAAAATGGAGACAGACTGGTCAGGCTTCCTCACCTCATATCTGGCCGAGCATGACTCAGCATGTCTGTTGTAAATTCTCCATGTGAGAGTGGTATAATTGCGCATGTGCACCCAGGTGTTCTGGGCTATCTGACTCTAGTATGAAAGACAACAGCTCTGATCCACTGGGGGCTGAGCTCATGTCCAAATAAAGCATGTCAGCCTTGCAAACGGCTCCCAGAACCTTTTTCCAACTACCTAGCTTGCAGCCTGCACAGGACAGGTTTGAAGGGTCTGTGACCCAGCCTGACAAGTCCTTAGGAAAGGTCTGATTTAGGCTGGACGATGGACATTGAATGTTGATTTATTCTTTAAATTCATGAAGGAGATGTGTTTATTTACAAAGAAGTCATGTCTTAGTTAATGTTATTTTTCCCAATAATGGTTTTATTCTTCCTTCTTCCTGGGAAGATAAAAATTATTAATTTTGTGAAGTATTTTTATGGTCTGTTTTTGAGTCTTGTTCAGCTACAACCCTTTGCTGCTCCCCATCTTTGAAATAATTTTCTTTGGTATTATTCTCTGATGCCTCTTGTAGTGTGCTCAAGGAATTCAAACTAATAGTAAAGGCAACCTGTAAAAAATATATTAGGAACATAAATCTCCTGCAGAAGCTGCACAACATAAAATAAATTCTAATGCAAATGCAAACTTTATATTATTTAAATTTTATGCACACACATATATTTTATATACTTTCTAGCTTAAGTTTTAGCTTTTGAATATACATTTCTCCCTAAATATTCTATCTCATTCTAGTCACTTCACCTTTTTCATTGTTTTTGTTTTCCATGTATTCTCTTCAGCCACATCATGTATTTCCAGAAGACAGGGACTATCTTTGTCATTCTTTGAATTATATAAAAATTTGCATTTTCCCAATGTAATATATTCTTTCCATGATTGCATTAAATAGATTTTTTAAAATTGTTATTGGGTTAGTGACATGCTTTTTAAAGGCTTAACCAATCTTGTGCATGGGACTGTTTCCTCTAATACAGCAGCTGTACTCATGACCTTCCTCACACTTTATTTCTAGAGATCCCAGACATTCTCAGAAGTTTCATAATCATTATAAACGTGTTAAGAGTTTGTACAGTGATGAGAATGGCAGAACATCTTGTCATGGGCAGCATCCCTCTGGTAACATTTGACAAAAAATATTTACAGGGCTGGGAAGTATGCATTCTAAAACTGCTATTAAAATAGATTTTTAAAAACTTCATTTGGGGGCCGGCACCGTGGCACACTCAGGAGAGTGCGGTGCTGGGATCGCGGTGGCCGCGGGTTCAGATCCTATATAGGGATGGCCAGTGCGCTCACTGGCTGAGCGCGGTGCGGCCGGTCACAAAAAAGACAAAAACAAAACAAAACAAACAAACAAAAAAACCCGAAACAAAAAACCAAACCTTCATTTGGAAAGGCCAAAGATAGAGCAGCAGATACAAAATTGGCATTTTTCTTTTTAAATCAACCATGCAAAACAAGAAACTGCTTTTATGATACTTTTGAGTCTACTGATTTATGAGAGAGCTGTCTTACAAAAACCTCGTACACTTTTTAACAGTTGATGTACTTCTCAGAATTCTTGCTTGCTTGTTTATATTCTCTAGACTTCGAAGCTCTTACTACTCCCTGATAAACATAAACACCATCTTTGTGAAGTATTGTTACTGTGTAATTCCAGTTTATCTTTGGCTACTCTCTGTGGAGATAATTATAGGTAATGCCATGGAAAATAGACAACCATCTGGTTAAAACAGAAATTTATAAAATCACTTTCTCTGCAGTTTTCCCTGAGATTGAGATATAGATTAAGTTGTTTAGGCTCTGTTAATTTTTATCTGTTTTCATTGTAATCTATACAAGTTTTTCAGCTTCTTCCATTTTATTTTTCCCATTTATTTTTCCATTCAGCTAAATATAAATGAAGCTTTACATATCAAACTATTTTCATTTGGTAATAAGAATTAAAAATGAATCTTTTTTAGGGAGAAATAACTATTAATCAATTGCTACTAAGTTCCCAAGGAATAATTTTTAAACTTTTACTTTTTTTTTTTAAGCTTTTAATTTTGTGGCTATGTCATTAAGAGTATCTGAATTTTCTTTTCAGTGTATAACAGAAATAGAGAATTAAGAACTCAACTAATTTTTCTTTAGTTGGTTCAAATTTAAGTCTTAAGTGTTCTCTAGTGGGAAGACACATATATTTGTTTTTAATTTTTGATGGGCCTAGGATCGTGCCAGAGCACAGTAGATACCAAATAAATTTCTGTTTAATTTGTGTTCACTGAAGCGTTCAAATTATGACATTTATGCTTATTCTTTAAAATCTCCATAAAATATTTTGAATTAGCTAAACATATCTAGAGGAGTTTGCTGCTGCATGAATTTTAAGCCTTTTAATGGTTTTTACTTTCATTTCATTTAATGAAAATGGAACTGTGGCCTCACAAAAAAGGCAACATTTTTCCTGCTCATGTTAAAAAATTGGTAAATGTAGGTTTTGGTGAACGAAGTGCTACGAAAGCCGCTATTTCTTCCACATATTCCTAAAATCAACAAAATAATGCCACAAGGCAGCTGTGATTGAACTTACAAACCACTGTGCTCCATGCTAAACTATGCAATATCTTAGACCAGCTAACTTTATAGTACTCTGCAAATTTAGAAAAAAGAATCTCTCAAATCTTTTAGTGGGCAAAGACTTGTGAAATTTTCTCCTATCATGGTAGGTCAGGTCTTCTTTGCCACTATTTACTTTTATAGTTTAGTTTCCTCTACATTTTATAGTTCTTCTTTTTAAAGGAAATAGTAATACTGATAAAAACACTCACACATATATATGTATTTATGTATAGTACAGTGGAAAGCCCAATTATCATAAAATATACAAATTAAAGTACCAATAAAACTCTGGTGAAAATGGTTGCTTTCTTATTCCTAATCTACCATATTGAGCAAGATTTCTCTTGCCCTTTATATTCTCTATTGACCCTCTAGAGTTCTCTTTGACATCACTGGTTGCTGTGAGAGTTAAAGAGAGAACCCACTGAAGTTGATGACGGTTAGCTGCAAACAAGTGTGTCCCTCTTTCAGCACTGATGTATCCATAGTATATAACAAGTCATGTGATGGGGAAATGTTCTTTCGAAAATTACTAGATAGCTTGCTAATTTCTTGATTCAGTGTGGTAAGTTTAGCTTTTGCATGACATCATCAATAGATGAATTATATCTTCTTACTAAAATGATGCATGTGTATGTTATTTAACAAATGCTGTTTTTATGCCAGTACCATGCTGTTTGGGTAATTATAGCTTTGTAGTATAGTTTAAAGTCAGGTAGCATTGTGGACATTTTCACGATGTTAATTCTTCTGATCGGAGAGCATGGGATATCTTTCCATCTTCTTGTGTCTTCTTTAATTTCTCTCAACAGTGGTTTGTAGCTCTCTTCATAGAGATTTTTCACAACCTTGGTTAACTTTATTCCTAAGTATTTTATTTCTTTGGTGGCTATTGTAAATGGGCTAGTTTTCTTGATTTCTTTTTCTGCATGTTCATTGTTGGAGTATAGAAATGCTACTGATTTTTGTGTGTTGATTTTGTATCCCACAACATTGCTGAAATCATATATCAACTCTAAGAGTTTTTTTGTAGAGGTTTTAGGCTTTTCAATATATACGATCATATCATTTACAAACAGGGACAGTTTCACTTCATCTTTTCCCATCTGGATGCCCTTTATTTCCTTTTCTTCTCTGATTGCTCTAGCTAGTACTTCCAACACTGTGTTGAATAGGAATGGCAAGAGTGGGCATCCTTGTCTAGTTTCTGTTCTTAAGGGAAAAGCTTTCAGCTTTTTCCCGTTCAGGATGATATTGACATAAAAACAGACACACGGATCAATGGAATAGAATAGAGAACCTAGAAATCAACCCGTACATCTACAGCCATCTGATCTTTGAAAAAGGCACCAAGTCTACACATTGGAGAAGAGACTGCCTCTTCAGTAAACTGTGCTAGGAAAACTGGATATTCATATGCAGGAGAATGAAACTAGACCTGTACCTCTCACCATATACCA